>NW_027151024.1:0-121009 GCF_018691715.1 Phytophthora cinnamomi
CGGCGTTTTGCGGTATCGTATTGCTCTCAGCTGGCTGGCTGGCGCGATTGGTAGTGAACGACGATCACGGCCCTCGTGATCGTGCCTGCGCATCCACGTCAGCGAAATCGGATGCGTCACACACTACGTGAAATGGGCGATCTTGGTCAGCCACTGCCAAGATCGGCGCCTCAGTCAAGCCCCGCTTGACTGCATCATCTGTACTGGCAATGAATTCAATTCCACACACAGCTTGTTTCCTAAGAAGTTGTGACAGCGGGCGGATCTTGCCCGCATAATCCTCCACGTACTTGCACAGTACGTGGCCAAACAAAGACACTGCCTCAGCTTCGAAGGCGTTGGCCATTCATTGATCACTCTGACCTTTTCCGGGTCAGGGCGAACACCATTCTTCCCTACGAGACACCCGAGGACGGGTATCTCGCTCGCCCCGAAGTTACACTTCTTCCGGTTCGCGTAGAGCTTTTGCTTTCGCATAATCTCAAGTAGCTTCCGGAGATGCACCCTGTGCATCTCTACGTCGGTCTTCCCGTCCACAACCCGGCTGTGGATGAACACATCATCGAAGTAGCTCGGCGCGAAGTCGCACACCGAGCGCAACAAGTGCGTCACGCACGTGTTGAAGGTCGCAGGGGCGTTCTTATGCCCCTGCGGCATTACCAGCCATTCCCAGAGCATGCCGCTTGGCGTGCTCAGTGCCGTGAGAGGGATATCGCTCTCACGCATTAGGATCTGATAGAATCCGTCTCGCAAGTCGAGAGCACTGTAAACGGTGCTCCCGGCCATCGAATCGATGATAACATCTTTTCGCGGTATCGGCGTCTGCGCTGGTACCATCGCATCGTTCAGCTTATTGTATGCATGAACGATGCGCCATCCGCCCTGTGGCTTTTTGACACAGAACGTCGGAGCACTGTTCGGGGACTTTGATTCCCGCACTTGTCCTGCTTTGCGACGACTTTCACAGAAGCCGTCGATTGCTTTTACTTGCTCTCGCGGCAGTGGCCACTGCCGCGTGACACAGTACTTCGTGCCCGGCACGAGATCAATCTCGTGCTGAATGCCTTTGTCCTGCGGAGGGTCCGCAGGAATCTCTTCCGGGAGTACGTCTTTGTACTCCCTCAATAATTCGTAATAGGGACTCGACTTCAGCGAGTCCCAACCTTGTTCCTCGAAGCGCTCTCGCTTCGTCTTCGCACTGACAGTGTCTTCACTCTCAGTGGTACTTCCCATGAAGAGCTGCCTCAGCGCTTCGCTCTCGCTCTCCGTTCTTTCGCTGTTCGACAGAATGCAGACCTGCTCGATGCGTCCATCGTGCAAGTCTCGCGTGAGGCGCTTCCAGCTCACGGCTGGAAGCGAAGTCAACTCCGACGCCGTCGTCGGAGGATTAGCGAGTCCCATTTCCTGATACTGGAATCCAGTATCAGTGCGCGTTAAGACGCTCAGCGTCTCGACGCCCGGCGTCACCACCTCTGTCTGCCGGCAATCGGTTCTTGTGGTGTCTCGGCCCCGGACCGAGCCTTGCGCAGCGTTCTCCGCATCCGCCGTCTTTTTGTTGTGTGGAGCCCGGCTCTGCACTGTTGTCCTTCTGATCCAGGCCCGGCCGTGGACAGTTGTTCGCCGGCAGACCCTGTCTGCGGGCGCGCTATATCAAGCCCGGTTTGATCGCATGGCGCTTCGACGTGCAGCCCGGCTGCACGACAGCATGCAAATTGCGTCAGTGCGGTACGTTTGCAACTGTTCGCACTGTTTGTAGCGTCAACTCCCGGAGTTGACACGCCTTTGTCACCTCGACGCCATCCATTGGCGGAGCCCCTCGTGACCGAGGGTGCGTCGGGTCCCGGAGCCGACGCGTCGTTGTCGACCTGACCTCTTCGGGTCCGGGACTGTCTCTTACACGCTTGAACGTGAGTATTGGTTCCCGGAACCGACACATCCTCATCTTCCGACGTCGGCAGCACCGCCGACGTGGATCCCACTTGTGCGCATCCTCGCGCACCCCTTGGGCATTCCGGGACAGCGGCATTAAGCGCTGTCTCGACTGGCGAGTCGCGCGCACCTGCTGGTGCGTGCTCCGCGGTAACAGGGCCATCGCTCTCTATTCCGTAGTCGCGACCGAAGCGCACGAGCGTGCGCTTCTTCCAGTCAATTACCGGATCATGCCGTGCAAGCCACGGCATGCCCATTACTACGTCGAACTTATCGTCCAGGTCCAGGACGATAAAGTGTTCGACAAACACTCGTTGTTTGTACGAGAAGCGCACGTTCACGACGCGCTTCTCGGTCTTTACGATGGCACCTGTTGCCAATCGAACTTCCAGAAGACTTCGAGGTACCTTTACCTCCTCGAAGTCAAGTCTCGGCAGGCTTCGTAGTCGAACAAAGTTGTTCGACGCATCTGAACCTACCAAAGCTCGAAGAGAGTCACTCGCTCTCTTCGACGTTACCTTCAAGATGACCAGGTTCGGCCTGTCATTTTGTTTCTTGTAGTGAGAGCTGGTCTCACTGGGGGCTGCAGTCCTGAGTGTCGCGTGCCCGATGTCGGCACGCGCGACTGCATTACCAGTAGGGCGCCCCGCGCCTACTGGATGTTCACGTTTTTTGTTTGTTCGCGGCGATGCCCGGCATCGCCACGACGGCCACCACTGTAGTGCACGGGAGCCGTGCACTCTCTGGCAAAGTGACCGATCCTTCCGCAACGGAAGCATCGCACATAACTTCCGTGCTGCTGGTGACCAGCAGCCGTTGCATTCGAGAGGTCCATTGGTTCCGGTCCTCCCGTGCTCACTACCGGGCGCGGTTGCAACCTCGGTACATTTACCTGGAGTTTAACCTGCGGCAGGCTAAACTCTTCTTGCATGGCAAGGGTGATTGCAGCTTCGAGAGTACTCGGGTACTCTCGGAAGAGATAAGTCTTCACAGGACCATCTCTAAGCCCCTTCATGAACGTGACGACCTTGGTCGCCTCGTCAATCGGGTTAGTTACGATATTTGATACCAAATATCGTGCGCGCTGCGCGTAAGCATGGACGTCATGCTTACCCTGCTGAAGGTCGAGGAACTCCGCCCTCGACCGGAACTCGTTTTGCGGGGGCTCAAACGCTTGTTTGAGCTCCCCTTTGAATACTTCACGATCGGAGAGTCGGCGTCCATACGCCCAACTCCTTGCGCGTCCGCCAAGGCAGGACATGGCGAACGCGACCTTCGACAGCGGGTCGACGATGCGTCGAGCCGCTATGGCTGTGTCGAGCTCGACAAGCCATCGGAGGAGAGGCTCGCCCTCTCTTCCCGCGTAATGGCTTACGCTCAATTTCAATGATTGAGCACGCGGTGTCGTCCATGACGACGCCGTCACTGAGGAAGCAGCATCACGCTGCTCCTTCATGATGAGCCCCAGAGCAACACCATATTGCTCCGTCGGCGATAGCGTACGCAGCATCGTAGCTATCGTCGCTTCTCCAATGATTGTTGACAGTCGTTGGAGGGCCTCCCACTCTGGATCCGACAGGTGGGGGCAGTCAGCGCGTGCAACATGAGTTGCAGGCGTATTGGAGCTCTCCATGGGCACCTCCGTGCTCATGTGGTTCTCGGCTCCGCGTTCGTACACCTCGTACGAACGTCAAGTAGTCGGTCGTTGGACGGACTACAAAGTGCTACCAGGTGTAGCGGGCCTACTTTGGCTCACTACTTTAGCTTACACGTCGCGCTACGTGTATGAGGAAGCGTATGAGTTTATTAATAATTTGAATTAATTATACTTGAGTCCACAAGTATAATATAAATCAAATAAAACACCAAATAGCTAGTTTAAGGTAAAATGAGAACTGTATTGTTTGTAAATTGATCTTCCTCCTAAATCTGCTAAAAACTGTTTATCATCTATGAAAGGGGCTGGCAGCGGCTGGCTGTCAGAGCCCCGCTAATATGCATGTCTCTGATTGGTAGAAAGATGCTGCTTTCTACCAATAGGATCTTTGGGTATGTGTGGACCACTCACTGTGGTGGCCCACTTCAATGTATCCATTGGTGTGTTTTACACCAATGTGAGGAAGTATCTAAAACTTTCTACAGATATTTATCTGTTAAACCATAAGTGACAAATGTCATGCACAAGTGACAGTTGTCACTTGTGACCGTTATTGTGCACAAGTGACTGTTGTCACTTGTGTGTGTAACCCCGTTACACAGCTGTGGTGGCGTGCATCCTCAAAGGAGACGTGAAAAGGGCCTTCCGGCACTTCATGATGATTTCCAGGAGCGTCAAATGGATGGGAGCAAAACTGGCCCAGCTCGGTATCGTTATCGTCGACATGGCTGCACCATTCGGCTGGGCCTACATTTCTGAGGATTACCTTGCCGTTTTCGCCTGCTACGAAGTCGACGGTAAGGTAAAGTGTCCGCTTCTGTGCATGGCTCCTCTCCTGAACGAGAAGGACGACGGCCTTTCCGCTGCTGCTCACAGGGAGTTCCTCGCTGACATGCTGCCACGCGACTTCGGTAAGCAGCTGAACCAGTGCGTCTTCATTTCCGGTGACAACTGTAGCATCGACAGACGACTTGCTACCCTAGTGGGCGTGCCACTAGTCGGGTGTGCCTCTCACCGACTCAACCGAGCTGTGCAGCAGCAGCTTGAAGACCACAAGACCAACCTTGCTGAAGTGCAAGCGCTGATGGTCAAGCTACGGACACTTACTCATATCTGCAAAGTTGCGGTACGCCATCTTATTTGGAGCTGTTTACGCTATTCAGTTACTAATTGTTTTTATTTCTCATGATTCATTTTAATTTCATCCTTAAAACGGACCTCCGACCTGTAATTCGCCAAGATACCCGTTGGAGTTCAACGTTCTCGATGCTGCATCGGTACTTCCAGCTCCTGGAGCACTATGACAAGAACGATGACGACATCGCAGACATGCTGCCTGCTCCGGCTCGCAACCGCCACCTGCGCTTTATGTACAAAAAACTGAAAGATGTCGAATCTGTTTCGAATGCTCTCCAAGGAAGTGATGTGGACCTGCTAGATGTGCGCGAATGGTTTGACGGGCTTATTGCTGAGAACCCTCAGTACGCCTCGTACCTTGGTAAGCTTAATGTGCGGGTATGATTGCTAGAAAATTCTAACTGAAACATCTATTCTATGCAGTCCCGCGTTCTGATATCGTCCACAGCCCCGACTTTGAGTCTGGCTGCGTCCGCGCGCTCCGGGGCTAGACGGATAGGCTGACCCGGGCCGAGAAGGCGGCGCTGGGCCCGTTTGCGGTTGATGCTGTACGGGACGCTGTCGGTGATGATGCTGAAGAAGAGGGTTCTTTCGTTGAGCGCCTTCAAAAACGACAACGGCTGGCTAAGCAAGAGCAGCAGTATGCTCTGCTGCGAAGTGTGCCACCCACCTTGAACATGGTGGAGAGATTCTTCAGCATGGCGCGGGTCACGTTCGGCCACGAGCGCAACAGCGTGCACCCTATCACGCTTGAACAGCTTCTTTTCTTGCGCCAGAACGCAAGCTACTGGGACGTACGTACTGCTGACGATAACCAAATACAGCTTTATTTATTGCCGGGGTCGATCGGCTCGCGATCGAACACTTCGGGCAATGGAAATCGAACGATACACGCGTATTGATGGTCAAACAGTATGTTTAGCAGCAAGGATGATACCACGTGACAGCGAGGGCCACTGACTTTGTTCAAAAATCGGCTCCACCTCACAAATGGGGCAGCTCCAGGACACAATGCCCGGAGCAATTTAATCAAAGTCAAACTCGAATGAACTGTGGCCACCAACAAAGAGTAGCTGCGGAAATGGAGGTTTCTGTCGACAGCAGGAGCCAGAGGCCAGTTTTCCACTGCACGTCTAGCTGGCCGCCTCAGAACACCAAGACGGAAGTGTACGATCGCAGTTTCTGCTGCTTCGCAGCTCCTGACTGTTAAGGTTTTGGATCGGACATGTTAGAGGAAGGAATAGCAGAGGAATATAACAGCGGAGGACAGCATGAAGGTGCCGAAGGAAGAGGTCTTGGAGGAGGAAGGATGCCCGGAAGTGCTTGTGTATTAGCAGTCAAAAGACGGAGTGAGGAGGACTGGTGGTCCCTGGCGGGGGAGATAATCCCCCTTATTTTGCAACTAAATAAGTGGTGTACATTGTACGGGACAGCTCTATGAGCGAATCCCATGTTCTCCTGCAAAGCATCAGCACGTCGGAGATGCTCAACTTTAACAGCCTCCCACATCGAGGAACGTGCGTTGCTTGCTGGGTTGCAGCTTGCATAAGTTTAGGCATAATTATTATGACCTTAGCACTCGGCGTGGACAAGTTGTGCCTTCACCGGTGGTGATCTTCTACCCCGTGTGGCTTATTTCGCCTGTAGGGTGATATGCCAAAAGTTGTCGTGCTAAATGTTTGGTCATTTAGTTTGAGCTTGTACTTGGCTAATCAGGAAACCTTTCTTGTGAAGGAGAAAACCTGTTCACCGATTATGTATGATCTAAAGTATTGTGCGTATTGCTCGTGATCGCAGATATTTGCTTTGCGACTGTACGTGGCTAGTCAGGAAAACCTTCTTGTGAAGGAGAAACCTGTTCACCGATAGTTTGCATGTACTAGATTTTGTAGGTGTGTTTTGCACGTATTCACCTTTTTATTTGTATCTTTGCGGTTTTGAGTGGCTACTCAGGAAAACCCTTTTTTTCTGGTTGGGATAAAACCTGTTCGCCGAGCGTACTTTACTCGAGCTTCTTGCTCATGGATATTGAATGTTTTGCTCTTAGTTTTGTTTGTGTCTCCTTTCGGAAGTCTCGGTAACTTATTTTACTCCCGATTCTCTCCGTTTACATGAGTTGTTGAGAGGACTTGGCCATCTCAACATGTAGGCTTATGAGCCTCCCAGTTTCCTCAATCTGGTCAAAGTATTACATTTTCAAGGCTTTGAGCCTCCCAGTCGCTTTAGACTGACAATTGCAACATAATATTGTTGACAATGTGATTTTATTTTAAAGCTTGTACATTTTTCCTTACAGCTCAGCGACTTTAGTTCGCTTAGAGTAAATTACTTTGCCATTTGTAGGAGCATGTAGCTCTAGAAGAATGGACTGGATCAACTTAATGTTTTCCGTAACAACACAACTATCCGCTTTAAATGTGCGGGGATCACATCTTTGGGAGGTATTTTATTTGTCTCTCCCTAGTGTCCTTATCGAGATGTTTCTCGTTTGTGAATAGTTATGCTTATAACATGCACTAGCGGAAGTATGTGTGCGACTGAATCCATTGAGAGATGGTCTATTTAGAACCTGACATTTTGTATATGTCTCATGTTTAGGAGTTTAATCCACCGGCAGAGCCTTTGTGGCATTTAATGTGGCGACTCTCGACAGCGATTTTTTTGCTTGAATGCTTTGGCTGTTCATGGTTCATGCCTTACATGCCGTTGAGATCGGCGATTTTGGTTTTTGTGTCGTGGGTATTACAATAGTGGAGACATAGGACAGAGGCTTTGTGTGCTTGTCGTTGAGAGCAATGATTATTTTCCCTGTATTGTGATGTACATCGAAGTATTTCATTTCATGTTATCTCTTTTTTTTTCAGTATCTGACTTGACAGAGGCTTTGTGTGCTTGTCGTGTATGTTATTGAAATCGTACGCTATCGACAGAGGCTGTGTGTTGCTTGTCGCTCATTGCAAGGGGGTAGATCTTAGTTTTAGTTCATGGACAGAGGCTTCATGATTTTGATTTTGTATTTGGTTTGCTTGTTGTTCATAGTCATGTGATATGTTATTTTGACAGAGGCATTGTGTAGCATGTCATGTACTACTGTAGTAGGCAATTCAATTTATTGACAGAGGCTTCGTGTATGTGAGCTTGTCGTTCATTTTCAGGTAGCAGCAGTATAGATGGACAGGGGCATTGGGTAGCATGTCCACTACTATATTCGTGCTGAAGGCCTGTGACTTTGCGATGTCGTGCAAGTCTCTCATGGGCGTATTTACTACATGAAAGCTCTCTAAGGTAGCTTTCGCATGAAAAGGTGGAAGCAGCGGTATAGTATCTCGCTTTGAAGTACCAGTACATGAGTACGAAAGGCTTGCCTGCCTTGTCAGGCGGTCTTACAGCTCATAGGGGCTCGGCCTGTGGCCGGCACAGCATGTAGCGCGTTTGGCGCGGAGTCCAGCGAAGTTCTACTGGCTCTTATGCATAGCATGGTAGACGTCCTGCTCAACGCAGCGCAGCAGCACGGTGGCTGGCGCAGTGGGCAACGTGGCCTCACAGCTCGGCAGTAGCTGGCTGCACGGTATGTGTGTGACTCGTGCGGCGCTGCAGCTCAGTGGCTGGCGCAAGGGGGGCAGCATGTCCTCGTAAGGGCAGCATGGCCTCGTAGCGGAAGTGGTTTGCCACGTGGCAGCCGTCGAGCAGACGTGGTCCGTCGGGCTTGCTTGACACGTGGCAGCTTCACGCGGGTCCTCTTGTTAGCGTTGGGCGCATGACCTGTTAAGGTTTTGGATCGGACATGTTAGAGGAAGGAATAGCAGAGGAATATAACAGCGGAGGACAGCATGAAGGTGCCGGAGGAAGAGGTCTTGGAGGAGGAAGGATGCCCGGAAGTGCTTGTGTATTAGCAGTCAAAAGACGGAGTGAGGGCTGGTGGTCCCTGGCGGGGGAGATAATCCCCCTTATTCTGCAACTAAATAAGTGGTGTACATTGTACGGGACAGCTCTATGAGCGAATCCCATGTTCGCCTGCAATGCATCAGCACGTCGGAGATGCTCAACTTTAACACTGACTATTACGCACGTGCATCATCGCAAGTAGGTCCTAGATAGGTCAGTAGTGTAGCTACAGCAGATCGTTCGGAGTTTTCCGTTCCAGTCGACAAGTCTGCCCCACCACACCTCACCCAGGGCAGTTCCAGGACACAATGCCCTGGAGGAATTAAACATGGTCAAAGTCGAATGAACTGTAGCCCCCAACCAAGAGTAGCTGCGGAAAACGAAGATTGCTCTCGCATGATACTGCACTACAGCCAGACAAAATCTAGTTTCACCTTAGTGATGTGTCATTGAATTCACCTGCATGGGGCATGCACGATACGTGGCGCGCCCGAGAGCGAATGCTTCGTCCGTCTCAGCCGTTGCACCCCAATCTCCGTATGCGTCTCTACCTTCAGAAGGTGGCGACGAAAACGGCGAATATCTCCAGTTGTGTTGATGCAACAGGAGTTATTTTGACCAATCACATCTCAATATATTAATCACATCTCAATATATTTTTGCTTTCAGGGCATCTCCATCTACAACTGCGTAGCGAACACACTCTAAGAAAAACTTCGGTAGCCGTGTTGAGTGCATGCGCGCTGAGCTGTCAGAGTTCAAAATACCAACTTCGCCTACATCCTTGCTCTTGTCACGGCAGAGACGTACTTGACGAAGTAAAAGAGGTCAATACGCGGATTAACAAAGTTGAACAGAGATTAATCGTTGCGTTTGGCCCTCGCCCTCGTGAGATGCGCTTTATTCTCAAGGGAATTCAGGTTAGTAGTCTTAGTAGACACTACTAGGTCGTCCTACCGCCGGTAGATAGAACGCAAAACTCAAGTTGCCCTTGCTGAGGAAATTATTTGCCATGGAGTCATACCCTCAGCCAGTTCTGTTGGCCCAATACACCTTGAAAGCCACGTAGAGTTTGAAGTCGATATCGTCGTCCAACTCCGCTCGCGTCTTCGTATTGATCTTCTCGCCGATGTCCAGCTTATGGTACAACTTCTCGGGCGTATACCCTTGCTCCTCGAGGTCCCTCAGGTGTTTTTCGCTTACGCCTGCCAGCTTACTCTCGAGACTATTGAGCTCTTCAATTTTCAGGTGAGTGGGCAGCTCCTCAAGGTTCGGTACCCAACCCTTCCCTTTCGCGAGAATCTTGGCAAACCACGACTCAACCTCAGGATTAATCCCGCGCTCTTCTTCGTTTTTGTCAGCATTGATCCTCAGGAATCTGCCCTGGTGTACGGGGTCGCTCAAAGAATCCAAAGCGGCAAGCTGGGAGGTGGCAATGCCGTTGGTAGTTAAGGCAGCATGAGAGCCTCCGCCGAAGGCTGCCGCAGCTACAAGAAGAACAAACTGCAGGCGCATGCTGAATTTGGGGAGGCTTGGACAGTGGAGAGGGAATTCGAGAATGACCTGTGCGCGGCAGACCATTTGGGCTTGTGCTTTCTGTTTAGGTACTTGCTAATGTCGTATGAGTGGCTGGGGGCCCGTGATCGTCTTGCCGTCTTGAGACGTGTACTACAGTACAACAACGGTCGCAACTTGTACCATGAAGTGTACGGTGTACTTGAATCATCTCACGATGCTTCTGCGAAGTAATCAACGCGAGACGCAGCAAGTACTGTTAGACTTAGTGAGAGACGAGGAAAATGCTCATTGATTGATTGGCCCCCCGCAGTTTGCTTCGCTCGCGATAGAAAAATCGGACGAACTCGTGTCTAAAGTGCTCGGCTGGCTGGAATGCACGGCCGGCTGGGCCTCCCCGGTTCGTTGCGGCCAGTTGGCCTACCAACCGCTTGCTTCAGCTCCGAGTTAGTATGTTACATGCATACTTGTTAGAATTTTTAATTGTACCGTATTCCTTATGTGCTTGCTGACTGATTCATTTTACTGACAAATCTAAGTAGCCAATCAAATTCGAGTGTTGATTGTACAGTTTTACTTTATGTGCTTGCTGACAGCTCAGCTCAACCACAAATTTCTCACTTGCAATTTCGACATAAGCAGCGCACAGCCGACGGCATGAAGCGGAAACCACCAGGACGCAGCCGCGTGACTGGCACCGGCCGAAAGGAGCCGAAGCATACTCGGGACTCCTTCACTAAGAGTGAGAAGCTGGAGATAGTAAGATTCTTTGCTAACAACAAAGTCGACGCTACGCTAGACAAATACTTTCCTAAGCTGGCAGGCCATGCAAGAGAGCAGAAGAGAAAGCTAATGTACCAGTGGCGTAAGGAGCACGACCAACTCGAAGAGTTGTGCGCCGACCCCCGCCAAGCAAGTCTAAAGTACATACGCCCGACCGGCAGCGCTACCATCCTCCCCACCGACGCTGAGATGGAGCTGGTGCAGTGGATCAACGCGCTGAGGAAGGACGGGGCTCCCGTGAGCTCCAAAATGCTGGAGCTGCAGGCCAGGGCGACTGCACACGAGTACGAGATCAGCCCCTTCGAGGCTTCGTGGCACTGGAGGAAGGGCTTTATGAAGCGGCACCGACTCAGTATCCGTGCACGGACTAGACAAGGGCAAGTTTCGCTTGAAGCAGCGGACACAATCGCCATCAACTTTGCTGTGGATGTCCAGCAGAAAATGTTGGAGCTACGGGTGACTAAAGTCTATAATGCCGACCAAACAGGTACGTTATAACATGATCACAGTATTTTACAATGATTTACTTACCAAAACTTTTAACAGGAGTATTTTTCGAGTACCTACACAAAACTCAATAAATAAAACTGGTTCAAAAACAGTTTGGATTCGTGGCGCTGGCAAGGACAAAGAGCGCTTCACGGTGATGCTGCTTGGAGATTCGGATGGTACCAAGTACCCACTTTATGTTGTTCTCAAAAGTAGCCGATCTCAGGTGGAAGGAGGCGACGCGGCCAATTGGAAGTATCGGCGAGGATTCGGTATACATGTTTGGAACGAAGCGAGACAAATTATGGCAGGCACCGATTTGCAGCTGTATGCGAACCCGACCGCGTGGTGGAACGCCGACATCCACATGGAGTTTATAAAGGGCAACTTCGGATCTCGTCCCCAGCCTAGGCAACCTATTCTACTGCTGGTCGACGATTTTTCCGGACACTGGACGGCGGAGGTGAAGGCCTACGCAGCGTCAATTGATGTGCATCTCATGAAGGTCCCACCTTCGTGTACGGCGGTGTCGCAGCCTGCCGATATCGCGTGGAACAGACCTTTTAAAAGCTACCTACGTACTGCGTGGGTTGAGATGCTACGTGAGCAGCTTCGAGCGCACACTGGGCAAGGCACAACCTTCAAAATGAAGGCTCCGGGGCGGTCGCTGGTGTGTAAGTGGATACAAGAGAGCTGGAGTGGTTTAAGCCGCACGACAATTCAGCGCGGCTTCTCCAAGGCACACCTTCTGCCGCCAATCCCACCGTCGAACGCTATGCAAGATGGGCCTGCTGCTCCTGACGTTTTAGATGACGCCGCTGTGGCCTTCTTGAGGGAGTTCAGCATGGTAGATGAGACTGTAGGCGATCTCTCGTCTGACGACGACTTAGATAGCGATGATGGCGACGAGATCGACGAGTGGTAAGCACGTAATACAATTTTCCGTTTGATGACTACTGTTACATTTGTCTACTGTTGCATTTGTCGAAGATTACTGTTGATCAATGTTTGGACGACAAGTTGCAAATCATGCAGATGCATGTCAGCAAGCACATAAGGAATACGGTAGCTCGGTGATACCGTACGTATTCAACAATCTACAACTGCATCCTAGCCTATCTTCAATAAGTGCGTCTCTTCAACCGTATATCTTTCCTTGCCGATTAGGTCTCTTAGAGCAAAAAAAGCGCCAAATTCGTATCCAATAGACCTCGAAATCAGATACCGATATATGATGTTATCATACAGTACACGCCATCTTACGCAAATGCTAGTGTGACATGCGAAAATATGCACCTTCTGGGAGGGAGCGTACCAAGTCGTCCTAGTCCTCCTAGCTTCGCAGATACCTCCCGTCGATCGACTGCTCAGCCCCTGAGTGCGAGCCAAGCTCGCGTGAAGTTTCTCTCTACTTTTCATTCAGTTCAACTACCTTATTATTCAAAATCCAGTCTATTAAAGAATACCTACGGCTCGAACCCCTCCCGCCCTTCGCTGCACAAACCCACCAGTTCGTTTTGAAACGCACTGCGTTATATAGTACTGGTTTCGTAATTTATTACGGAACACGTAATTTATATTTGTTGCGGTACGTGTTACGGGACAGCTTACGGGGCGGCTGACGGGACGAAGTTTACGGGGCGACCCGTCAACTAACAATTGCTTTCAACAAGGAGTGGCTATGAAGTGAGTAGCTAGTCTAGAGTACAAGAGAGTACGGACTTTAAGTTACAATATCACTTTTCTTTTTGCCTTCTACAAGCCCAAGCTTCGACTACATCACATAGTAGCACTTGAAGAGTCCAAGCATCGACTTGTCCGTTCCCGACCATCGCGCCGAGAAAGCTTTGAAGATTTGCGCCACCGTGATAGAACAGACCACCACACCGCAATCGTTTGGAGACGTACTGCAGCTTCTCGCCCGCCAACAAGCTGATTTTCAAGCCATGATGCAGCAGCAGTTCGCTGCTAGTGAAGCCCGCATCGACGCGCTCACCGCAAGGCCAACAGGGGCCCGCAAGCATCAACCTCCAACCTACCGAGGGAAGCTCGACGAAGATCTCGAGCTGTGGTTTTTCGCTGTGGAGCAATTCTACGCGGATTATCATCCGCAGATGATGGAAGAGTCTTCTCAGTTTGTGACTATGGTGTCGTGTCACCTCGGAGTCACCCCCATGAACTGGTACCGACAGTTCTCGCTGGAGTGCAATAGCTCCGGCCGCGTGAAGACATGGGCGGTTTTCAAGGAGGCCATGCGCCATCGGTTCCTTCCGCCCGACAGCGAGTATCGCTTGCGCGAACGGCTGTACGCGCTGAGCCAAACATCGTCACTGCACGATTACGTGGCAGATTTTCAAAATTTGCTCATCCAATGCACGGTACCCATCAGCCAGCTGGAGCTTCGTTTCTACTTCCAGCAAGGGTTAAAGCCGGCGACCGCAAATCATGTGCGCGAGCATCACCCGGCGACACTGGATGAGACTATCCAACTCGCGATGAGATTTGATCACGCTGGTAAACGTGCTCTCATGCTGGACAACGACGGGCAAACTGCGGCTACTTGCCACCGCTGCAAGAAAGTGGGCTACATCTCGCCGAACTGTCCTGCGAAGTAAGTTCACCGCTTTTCAAAACGGGGTCGTGTAACGCACTGCGCTATATATTACTGGTTCGTAACTTATTACGGAGCACGTAATTTATATTTGTTGCGGTACGTATTACGGGACAGCATACGAGACGGCCGACGGGACGAAGTTTACGGGGCGACCCGTCAACTAACAATTGCTTTCAACAAGGAGTGGCTATGAAGTGAGTAGCTAGTCTAGAGTACAAGAGAGTACGGACTTTAAGTTACAATATCACTTTTCTTTTTGCCTTCTACAAGCCCAAGCTTCGACTACATCACATAGTAGCACTTGAAGAGTCCAAGCATCGACTTGTCCGTTCCCGACCATCGCGCCGAGAAAGCTTTGAAAATTTGCGCCACCGTGATAGAACAGACCACCACACCGCAATCGTTTGGAGACGTACTGCAGCTTCTCGCCCGCCAACAAGCTGATTTTCAAGCCATGATGCAGCAGCAGCTCGCTGCTAGTGAAGCCCGCATCGACGCGCTCACCGCAAGGCCAACAGGGGCCCGCAAGCATCAACCTCCAACCTACCGAGGGAAGCTCGACGAAGATCTCGAGCTGTGGTTTTCGCTGTGGAGCAATTCTACGCGGATTATCATCCGCAGATGATGGAAGAGTCTTCTCAGTTTGTGACTATGGTGTCGTGTCACCTCGGAGTCACCCCATGAACTGGTACCGACAGTTCTCGCTGGAGTGCAATAGCTCCGGCCGCGTGAAGACATGGGCGGTTTTCAAGGAGGCCATGCGCCATCGGTTCCTTCCGCCCGACAGCGAGTATCGCTTGCGCGAACGGCTGTACGCGCTGAGCCAAACATCGTCACTGCACGATTACGTGGCAGATTTTCAAAATTTGCTCATCCAATGCACGGTACCCATCAGCCAGCTGGAGCTTCGTTTCTACTTCCAGCAAGGGTTAAAGCCGGCGACCGCAAATCATGTGCGCGAGCATCACCCGGCGACACTGGATGAGACTATCCAACTCGCGATGAGATTTGATCACGCTGGTAAACGTGCTCTCATGCTGGACAACGACGGGCAAACTGCGGCTACTTGCCACCGCTGCAAGAAAGTGGGCTACATCTCGCCGAACTGTCCTGCGAAGTAAGTTCACCGCTTTTCAAAACGGGGTCGTGTAACGCACTGCGCTATATATTACTGGTTCGTAACTTATTACGGAGCACGTAATTTATATTTGTTGCGGTACGTATTACGGGACAGCATACGAGACGGCCGACGGGACGAAGTTTACGGGGCGACCCGTCAACTAACAATTGCTTTCAACAAGGAGTGGCTATGAAGTGAGTAGCTAGTCTAGAGTACAAGAGAGTACGGACTTTAAGTTACAATATCACTTTTCTTTTTGCCTTCTACAAGCCCAAGCTTCGACTACATCACATAGTAGCACTTGAAGAGTCCAAGCATCGACTTGTCCGTTCCCGACCATCGCGCCGAGAAAGCTTTGAAAATTTGCGCCACCGTGATAGAACAGACCACCACACCGCAATCGTTTGGAGACGTACTGCAGCTTCTCGCCCGCCAACAAGCTGATTTTCAAGCCATGATGCAGCAGCAGTTCGCTGCTAGTGAAGCCCGCATCGACGCGCTCACCGCAAGGCCAACAGGGGCCCGCAAGCATCAACCTCCAACCTACCGAGGGAAGCTCGACGAAGATCTCGAGCTGTGGTTTTTCGCTGTGGAGCAATTCTACGCGGATTATCATCCGCAGATGATGGAAGAGTCTTCTCAGTTTGTGACTATGGTGTCGTGTCACCTCGGAGTCACCCCCATGAACTGGTACCGACAGTTCTCGCTGGAGTGCAATAGCTCCGGCCGCGTGAAGACATGGGCGGTTTTCAAGGAGGCCATGCGCCATCGGTTCCTTCCGCCCGACAGCGAGTATCGCTTGCGCGAACGGCTGTACGCGCTGAGCCAAACATCGTCACTGCACGATTACGTGGCAGATTTTCAAAATTTGCTCATCCAATGCACGGTACCCATCAGCCAGCTGGAGCTTCGTTTCTACTTCCAGCAAGGGTTAAAGCCGGCGACCGCAAATCATGTGCGCGAGCATCACCCGGCGACACTGGATGAGACTATCCAACTCGCGATGAGATTTGATCACGCTGGTAAACGTGCTCTCATGCTGGACAACGACGGGCAAACTGCGGCTACTTGCCACCGCTGCAAGAAAGTGGGCTACATCTCGCCGAACTGTCCTGCGAAGTAAGTTCACCGCTTTTCAAAACGGGGTCGTGTAACGCACTGCGCTATATATTACTGGTTCGTAACTTATTACGGAGCACGTAATTTATATTTGTTGCGGTACGTATTACGGGACAGCATACGAGACGGCCGACGGGACGAAGTTTACGGGGCGACCCGTCAACTAACAATTGCTTTCAACAAGGAGTGGCTATGAAGTGAGTAGCTAGTCTAGAGTACAAGAGAGTACGGACTTTAAGTTACAATATCACTTTTCTTTTTGCCTTCTACAAGCCCAAGCTTCGACTACATCACATAGTAGCACTTGAAGAGTCCAAGCATCGACTTGTCCGTTCCCGACCATCGCGCCGAGAAAGCTTTGAAAATTTGCGCCACCGTGATAGAACAGACCACCACACCGCAATCGTTTGGAGACGTACTGCAGCTTCTCGCCCGCCAACAAGCTGATTTTCAAGCCATGATGCAGCAGCAGCTCGCTGCTAGTGAAGCCCGCATCGACGCGCTCACCGCAAGGCCAACAGGGGCCCGCAAGCATCAACCTCCAACCTACCGAGGGAAGCTCGACGAAGATCTCGAGCTGTGGTTTTCGCTGTGGAGCAATTCTACGCGGATTATCATCCGCAGATGATGGAAGAGTCTTCTCAGTTTGTGACTATGGTGTCGTGTCACCTCGGAGTCACCCCATGAACTGGTACCGACAGTTCTCGCTGGAGTGCAATAGCTCCGGCCGCGTGAAGACATGGGCGGTTTTCAAGGAGGCCATGCGCCATCGGTTCCTTCCGCCCGACAGCGAGTATCGCTTGCGCGAACGGCTGTACGCGCTGAGCCAAACATCGTCACTGCACGATTACGTGGCAGATTTTCAAAATTTGCTCATCCAATGCACGGTACCCATCAGCCAGCTGGAGCTTCGTTTCTACTTCCAGCAAGGGTTAAAGCCGGCGACCGCAAATCATGTGCGCGAGCATCACCCGGCGACACTGGATGAGACTATCCAACTCGCGATGAGATTTGATCACGCTGGTAAACGTGCTCTCATGCTGGACAACGACGGGCAAACTGCGGCTACTTGCCACCGCTGCAAGAAAGTGGGCTACATCTCGCCGAACTGTCCTGCGAAGTAAGTTCACCGCTTTTCAAAACGGGGTCGTGTAACGCACTGCGCTATATATTACTGGTTCGTAACTTATTACGGAGCACGTAATTTATATTTGTTGCGGTACGTATTACGGGACAGCATACGAGACGGCCGACGGGACGAAGTTTACGGGGCGACCCGTCAACTAACAATTGCTTTCAACAAGGAGTGGCCATGATGTGAGTAGCTAGTCTAGAGTACAAGAGAGTACGGACTTTAAGTTACAATATCACTTTTCTTTTTGCCTTCTACAAGCCCAAGCTTCGACTACATCACACGTTCAGCTTCCAGATCGCCATCTACGCGCTCCACTCGTACCGCTCGTACCGAGGAGAGAAGAGCGAGACGTCTGGTAGCGAATCGACGAGCGCTAAGACGCTGTGAGCTGTGGATGGAGATTGCCGCTGCAGATAGCGACACCGACTCGACAGGGTTGAGCAACGAGTACTAGGATTTTGTATTTTTTCTATACGAAATACCACCCCCTTGTGTTCAACCAAATACAGACTAGCCTACTAAAACGCACAGCATTCGCGCTTGATGTAGTCAGTCTACGTAAAGAGCTGGCATCGCGTAGTGCACATGACCTTCTTGATCAGGTGCAATCTTTCGTCGAAAGGCCTGAGCAATTACACCCTACACCGTGCTCGATGGTCAGCTTCTGATATCGATGCCTAATGATTGCATAGCTGTAGGGATAACACACCAACTTCGACTAGGCGAATTTGTATGGGAAGTTTGGAATTCTGAAAATTTGAAAACGAGAATGTGGTCTGGTGCTCTGTCCGTTTCGGCAATACTGTAAAATGCACATAGACTAGGACATACAACGCCAGCATCACGAATGCCATCCCCTAAGGCCCTGGTTTCTCCGTCTGGGTCTGGGGTTAATTAAATATGCAATTCCCAGACGCTGTCCCCAGATTGCTGGTGCTTGGGATTATGTTGCTGCTACAAACACCCTGTCAAAATCGTTTTTCTAGCTTGAGTCTCCTCGCACCATTCAGATCTCATACACAACCCCAGGGAGGATGCCTCCTCGCAGTTGGAAAGTTGGAAATTTGCGTCGCGCCGGCACGCAAACAAGCGTCATGGAGATGCTGTTGTCGCCCGCCCCGGATGCGACGCTCCGCCTGATGACTTCCCCACCCCCTGCGCAACCCGCCACCGAGAGTGCTGCTGGCGGCGGACAAGATCCCACCCGCGAAGAAGCTCCGGCTGAGACGAAGCGCGCTCCTCCCGGGGCCCCAAGTACGCGCCACAAGTGCTGCAGCGTCGTTGCCTTTGTCTTCCATGGCTACCACGCGATACTCTGCCTCTCCGAATTGATGCCTATCTCGGAATAAAATCCTCAAACAATTCCCACCCCCTTGGGGTTGGGAATTAATGGCTTGTCTGGGGATAAACAGCCAGCCAATCAGAATCGTTTACTTTATTCCGAGACCCAGACACAGACGGAGAAACCAGGGCCTAATAAAAGAGCAAGAAAACCTGGCAGATAAAATGACATAAAACACACCAATGTTTTCATAAAACACATGTAAAATCATGTAAAGTACTCAAAAACACAGAGATGAACCTACTGATTGAATATGATTGGCTGGTGAGTCCTTGTTTTCCATTGCACGACTTTGTCTGCCTGCTTTTTGTGTCTGCCAGCTTTGTAAGAAGGCTAGAGCAACCGAAAATGAAACTGGATCTCGGGGTTGGATGTCACGGCCCTCAAATCCCCAAAACGACTGCTACGAAGGGGAAGAAGTGGCCCACAGAGGCAATTCAGTGTACCGTGTAGCCTCATAGAATAGCTGGGAGAGGGGAGATATATCCTGTGGATCAGGAAGCGGGAGCACAAACGCATCTACAGATATGAAGTCGCCGATTTAGCTGGACTACTACAGGTGTCCCCGCTGAATCTGCGAAGGTGGGACAAAAAAAAACTGCGAGGTTACAATATCTGCACAGGTTGCGCATAGATGCTAATGTACTGCTTTTATAGACGCTAATGTACTGTTTTCAATGAAGAATGTTACGGATCACCATAGCTGAGTTTGCGCTAGATACGATGCCAGAATGCATCCAGCAGTTCCTGATAGTGGCCGGAGTTACAGCATTCCAAGCCTGTGACGCCCAACTTAAGGCTGTGTAGATTGAGATCTTCTCCTGCGGCAACCCTACTATATACGATCAATGCTATCCTCGACCTTAATGCGCGTGAAGAGACTCTTGACGAACGCAGTGATGCCCTGATCTAAGATATAATGTTTATTGTGGGCCTTTCATTTTCTACCGTGATGTAGCAACACGATGTTTCCCGCTGAGAGACATTTTCCCGCAATGACCTTACTAACTCAGTACATCTCACCAGACAGCTGTGGCAAATCTTGTGCATTGGCAGACTCCCGCACACTCTGTGTTCGCGGTAGATAGCCGAGGGCAGTTGCAGATTCAGCGGGGACACCTGTACTGCTAGTATCCCATCATCAATAGGTACAAACTTCGGCGCGCACAATGCACGCAGGTCTCTTAGCTATCTGATTCTACCTAGACTCTAGGCCAGAGGGCAGAGCTTACCGTATTTATCGGATCGAGTGAGACATACGCCTCGAGTGAGACATCAGCAACATAGGGGTGACACACCATCCGATGAGCACAAAACCTCTATAAAATAATGAATACAGCACAAAATATGTATTATGAAGTTACTCGGGAATCCCTCCGCCCGTTTTTTTATTGGCTCCCACAGCATCTTGCGGAGGAGGCAGCAAGTGCGTCTTGAATCTACCGTTCACGTAGCAATGGTCCACCGGAATGTGGTTTGCCATTCTGAAACTGCTATTGATGGAGTCACTACCCACCATATCCCACGCCTTATCAATAATGTGAGACAGTAGCACACGTCGATCCCAAAAATTGTTCATCAGTAATTTTGCACAGCGTAATTCGCATGTACAGTAGTTGCAACTGTATGTCGGTCGTGTTTTTGTGCAGGAGGGATGCCATTGGCGGCGAAATTGCCGCCGAACTTAAAAAAACTTATAAGGTTTTAATTTTGACTTGGTTTCGACCAATATTTTTTTATCTCAATCGATCCGATAAATACGGTACGTACACAGTCTACTTTTGTCGTTAGCCGAAGTACACTTGAAATTTGTATGCTGCGCCCATCACCCTAGACAGTGGTACACATTCCAGCAAGACGGATGGCATTTGCGGGAAACGACTTTGCTCCGCTGCGCTATGCAAAGGCAGTCGCTGCGCTCCTGCGATAAAAAGATTCTCTCACCCGGTGAAAGCAGTGCTCGGCTCGCTGGAATGCTCGGCGCTGGGCCCGCCTCCGCAAATATCGCGCGGCCCTGCTTCGCGGGCTCCCCGCGCGGGTTTGCTGCGCGCCTCCGTTGGTCCTTTCTATATCACATTCACCCCCTCCCAAAGTACATGTAGACTGTGTACCATAGGCTAGAGCGCTAAGAGAGGAGCAAATTACGTAAACACCGACAGCATTCGCGCTCAGTCTGTACGGCAGGAATCCCAGCAGCACTGAAACATAGAAGAGGCGCGCAGAACTCGACCAAACAACCGGTTCCCGTTCCCGCAGCATCACGGCGTGGCAGCCCCCCGCCAAAGCCGAAAGCGTGAGGGCAAAGCACGAGCAGGACTTTTTTTCTCGCGAGCAAAGCGAGCGTTGCCCGCTCCTAGAGTTAGCCTCCTTTCGTGTATCATCGCCCTTTCTCGTACCCATCGGTGGACCTGCTTGCCAGACGGATTTCTACGGTGCTGCTGACACACTTCTGGTGTTTTCGTGGCTTTTCTGGTGTACAGGGTATAAATAGGGCTTCTAAGAGAGTGGCTGTGTGCTTCGTTTTAGAAAGGGCAGAGATCAGCCCCGACGTCTCCCGATCTCATGTTACTATTAGTCCACAATCCAGGTGTTCCCGGACTTGGACGCCCGCAGCTCCGCCCTGGGGACTTATCCACCGGTAATTACTTAGCCCCCCAGGAAGTGGAGATCCTTACGCACCGGTAGGTGGTCTCCATATTCGCTCAGGGTGCTTGCAATGCGCGAGAAGGTAGGCCCAGTCTTGTATGTCCCCGAAAGAGCGGGAAGAGGCCAGCGGGCCACCCCATCCTAATATTGTTCCCATACAAAAATCAAGTAAATAAAATGCACAACTATTGAAATTGTATACCTCCGTAGAGGAATTTCCATAGTACGTATGTACTGAGGTGTCCCCTACTGCCGTCTTGATTGAATGTACTGGGGCAGTCAGTACACGTAGGTTCGCTATGCGAACTTAGCTGATCGCGATGCAACACTGCGGAGGGCAGCTCGCTAACCCCGTGTTGGCTACTGCAGCAAAACACACTCTGCTTATGGATGTAAACCTCGTGTCACCGTGTTCACCGCTGATGTTGATGCCAATTGAAGATGTGATGATGATATTGAATGACTTATTATAATATAGGAATCTTAATTATCAAGCTGGTCATAAATCAAGACTAGACCTTTGTCGGTGTAGTGGAAGAAATCTCCAGCCTGTCCAAGCTAGCAGCTTCAGCACCAACTGGTCGCAGTCAATAACGGCAAACGTGATGACTGCGACAACAAATCGTGTGCAAAACGAAAAGCAAGCGGAGCATAACGTAAAGCTGATGACCAGCCAGAAATCCAGTGCGCCATAACGACAAACTTGATGACTAGCTAACGACAACCTAGATTACAGTAGCTGCGACTTCACTGGTTAGCAGGAGCCGCAGCACTAGGAGTACCTCGCGTCCTATTCACTTTGCTATTTACCTTTGGCAGTACACTACGGCTAAACTTCCGGAAGCTTCGCCAACTCCTCAGCGTGTCTTCGATTTCCCTGCAGACACTACAGTCGGGCACCTGTCAATGGAAAGTGTGTCGTGTGTTCATGGTGCCGGACTGCTCGTGTCACCGTAGTATCTCCCCGGTTTTGAATGTGGCGACGCTGTTGCTAACTCTCCCATGGTGATTGTGCTTCGCAATCGCTGTATTCTTTTGGGGTAGATTCAAAATCGGATTCACTCATTGTGCAGGTGCTGTAGATTGTCTTCACTTAGTCTAGTTTTTCTAGCCAACCTCTACAAATGTACATATCGCAAGTAGTTATGTTAATTTGACGGTAGATGTCACTCCGTGCGTACGGCAGTGGCCACAATGACGCCGAATTGTATGCAGGCCTGCACAAGCACTAATTTCCTGTTTGCTGCTGCTGGGTAATGAGATGGAAACCTTCTGCGCTGCTTGATGCTAATGGCCAAAGTGCTGTTCGGGCAAAATGATGTCTCCGCTGATATTTCTTCATCGCACTAAGCGCGAAGTGGTATGTATCCGATAGAAAACTACACAATAATAACACTGGAACACCATCTCAAAATACACCACCGCCCCCGACATTTGGTGCTGTGCTACCACAGCAGTCCGGCCCGTAAGGACTGGGAGCCGTTGTCGCCGGCCTGCACATCGTGCGGGTGCTAATTCGTCGTATAAAGTTTCCTCTAAGTTGGGCCTGTCTGGTTCGCTGTGCGATCGGCGAGCGAGCCGAGACGTTTACTTCATGTTGGCCTCTATAGCGATTAACGTAGGTAGAGGTTCTCTTCACCACCAAAACGACATCGTCTTCACATCCGAGTTATCAATGCACTGGTTTGCTCTGCAAGCGAACTTACCAGACAATAGGAGTGCAATGTATTGAGGGGACGCTACAGCAAGTAATTATTTCATCTTCCGGAACAACTCAGTACATATGTACTGTACTATGGAAATTCCTTCATCTCTGTAACTAAATGTCGCAAGACAGAGCATATACCACTGTCACCGTATAGAACTTGTTGATTCCGACAATATGTAAATTCCAACATTACATTTTGACCAATGACGTTTCATCAAATAGAAAAGCCAAACCAATATGTTGATTCCGACAAAATCCCAGAGCCAACGATTTCCGCGTGAACCCGAGTGCACGTCTGCCGGCCTGTCTGCATTAGATTAGAGCTCATTTGGCAAGCTGCCTCGGGGGCGAAAGCCACTGAAGGGGATGGGTGATCGCAAACTGCACCAGCACAAGAACACTTAGGGCCGTTCTTAACAAAGGTAGATCAGTATCACCGTGATACCAAGGTCCAATTGTGCGCGAAACAGGCGAGTATCACCGTGCAACCGATCTACGGTTCTGATGAGAATGAAATTCAACGGTTCACTTGATTTTTTAATTGTCATTTTCCGGTTACTTCCCGCGGCCCTCCCCCCTCTCACTTCTCCGCCTCTTTGGGATCGCGCTCGCCCAAGCATGGGCCTGGATAGCGGTGCTGAGTCAGACGAGCAGACACTATTTGGTGGTGATAGTGACCTCGTCGACGAGCGCTTTGGCGACAGCGCTTCGGAAGGCGAACTCTTTGCCTGGAGTAACAGCGCTTCGGAAGAAGAGTTCATGCTAGAAATGATGGCGGTGCTGGGATCTGCATCGAGGGAATTCAACGACAAAATTCCAGGTTTGCCTCCGTGATACCTTGTGATACCGTGAACCCCGCAAAGGTTCACGAGGTTCATATGATTCCTTTTGTGATACCTCGTGATACCTCATGCCTGGCTTTGATATTCTGCGCCTGGTTCTGTCAGAGACGATTATGCTCGCAGGTATTACCGTATAGAACTTGTTGATTCCGACATCGATGTTTGAGTAAGGTAGGGGTGCAAAATATCCTATCAAATATCATGGCAACCCGTAATACATCATAGCCAAATGAAGTACTACATGCAGGCCTCTCAATATTAAGTAGTGTATGGAGGGAACGTGAAAAATCCCTAATCCTATTTTTCCAAAATCCATAACTCCGGATATGGCTGATTCTCTTGAATTCGTTGGCGTCTGACTTCCTTTTTGTATGAAAACTTTTGCGTTTCTTGTGCGTTTGTGCGCACACGAATTCGTTTTATCCCTGGTGACTTTTCGATACAACCACTGTTATTCTGAGCGACAATCCAGAGTTCTCACGAATTTGTTGGCGTCAGATAGGTACCGTAATACACGAAACTCAATATCACCCCGTCTTACAGACGCAACACAAACGTGGGGGCAGCAAGTTATCTATCGTGAGAGGGAATGAGACCGCGCGTGGCGGAGACGCTTATCCCCTCTCCCTCTCCTCAAGTTAGGGGCCACGGACAGCGTCTCGTCGTGCGTGGCTACCTCCACCACAGCTGCAGAAGGAAGGTGGGTGGTTAGCGGCCACTGTGTACGTTATCCGCAGGAGTTTAAAGCAGAGACTATAGACCAGCTGCATCTGCGCCCAGTCGGTGTCGCTAAACTGCGCGATATCGCAATATTCCAAACTAGGACTGCACGTACGGCTTCTAATACATTCACCGAACGACACTACAGTGGAAATAACACGTTTTTAAATGTGCACTTGAGTCTACATTGATTGCGTATGTACTGGTGTTACTACTAACCATGCCTTGGCCTGATCTACAGCAGTTTTCTCGAATTTCATTAAGGTCATTCAACCATTGGAGCTGGTTCCTGCACCATTGACATGGTTTTGGCGTGGCGTCGGTGATAGGAAGCCTTGTCGTCAGATTTTGACGCATCTTGCACGCCTGCTGGACACAGCGGCTGCTTCTATGAGTTTTGTCTTGTATCTCATCATCTTACAACGGTATTTCGACAGTATCTTTCACTTCCTACTGGTGGAAAGGTCCTGTGATCGCAACTTGCTATTCGCAAGAAGCAATGCGGACTGATTCACGCCACGGTACCAGTGCCACATGCTGGAACATCGTAAGCAAAAGGTTATGATAAAAAGCGTGCGTTTGTAAAAGATATATTTTAAGTAGCAAGGGGAAGTCCGTCGTGGAGTCCGCTAGTGGGGCGACCATGGCATCTATCATGCTCGTTGCGTTCTAGTTGCTGGGGTAAATGATTTCGGCCGCTTCAACTACTTCAATTATGTAAACACCGACGATATACATATACATCTCTACATTCCTCTGGCCTATGGCGCCGTATTTGGCTGTCTGCACCTGGCTAAGGCCTTCCGCGTGCGAATCAGCGCGCAGGCATGGTGTCCAACTTGGAGCCCTTGGACTTCAAGGGCTTTAGCTCCAAAAATCGCAAACACTCGATTAAGTGCGATCACAAGGTTGTCACACAAATTCTTGCTACATATGAGTTTTTCTGCCAGCAAACGTCAATATTAGCTTCAGCCATTTAAAAACCAGTGCGACGCGGTCGCCATTCCCGAACTCTAGGTACACTGCATCCCGCCTTTGTGTTGCAGTTCTGAATGAATAATCAATCGTTTGGGGTCCCTGGTCAACCCTGACTTTCCTCCGGTTTTTGTTTAGAAGTATCCCCCTCCGATTCGGCCGATTATTTTACCCTGTAATATCAAAAGTGAACAGGTAGCTTTTATCGAAAAGCTCTTTTAAAAAGTCCTTTTAGCCAGTCGAGCTGAACGGCACACGCGTAATACTTAGTACAAGTTAAATTTATGAAGAGCCTTGGATTCAAATGGGTTGCGCTAGTTACTCCTTGCTACAAGTATCTGAGAATAATATTTGCTGTGGAGCTACCTCGTGAAACAATAAACAAGTAAGTATCGGATCGGCATCAAAGTGAATCTTTGCTGTAGTCAGCCGTCACGACGTGCTGCTTGTTGAGTATTTACTCGAGTTTGGCTGACTTGATCGGTTTCGCAAACTCTCCGCCGAAAGATTCGTCGTAGTTATTTCTAACGTAGGTGATGTAGTTCGAGTAAACATCCCAGCGAGGATCCTGGCGCTCAACCTCCCGCCACTTCGGGCCGTCCAACTTGAAAACGGTCGTGACAACGTCTTTGAGTTCGTACTCCGACTTAGTATACCACAGCTTAAACAGCTCATCCTGCATCTTGATGGCAAAACTCTTCGTCGATTTAACTTCCTTCGCCTCTTGGAGCATGATCGACAATTTCTTGTCATCGAACTGGGCCCTGAGCGTACTGATCATCGCACCCCGAGGGTCCTTTGAATTGAGCTTGGCCACGTACCTCTTCCAAACCTTGAAGTCGTTGATGGAGAGGGGTGATCCCTCTACTTGTTTGAGCTTCAAAAAGGAGAACGCCTCGTCAGCGGTTTTGCCGCTCTGCTTCAATTCTTTGAGCTTTTTGCTGTTCGTCAAAGCCTGCTCCAAAACAGGGATGTTGATGACCCTCTCTTCATCCTCATCTCCCGTTCGCAGGTGTCTGGTAACAAGAGCGTCGTAATGAAGAGCGCGCGTCGAAGCTGAGAATTCATTCATCATCGATATCTTCGAGTCGATCGTCGCCGACTCGGCAGCGGTAGATGTCAGCATGACAGCAGAAGCCAACAGCGCAACGTAGTAGACGCGCATACTGCCGGACGTGGCGAGGGGCTTGAGACGAATCTTTAGGGGCCGGAGAGCGAATTGAACAGTAAGGAGAATCATGAGGAACAGCAAAACCCGGCGTGCTGTGGCCGACAGAGACGGATCTCGCGAAATGAGTGGATCCGGACAGCAAAAGCGAATGTACAATGCATAACGCAACTTTGGATAACACAAATCCGCGAGATACATCAGATATTCAACCATTGGAAGCATCGTGGCGTCACATTTAGATATACAGTATCCATCGTAGCGCGATTTTTGATTACTTAGGACGCAGATCTGAGGAAGTCCATCTGCTTTCAGCTACGCGCTCAAGGACTACCTCGAGATCCCCAACACTCTATATATCAAGCATAGACAATTGTACAAAAGGCTAGGGGAACACATTCGAGAAATAACAGAGTAAGTTTTCCATTGTGGTGCGTCTTCCATCGCGCTGTGTTCTCAGAACCCTTGAAAACCCTTCGTTCACCTTCAATTCGTTAATTTTACGGCTGCAATTATTCGCCGCTCCAGAATTGAACTAGTGTCAAGTGAACCGTCGTGTATCCGCCGCCTAGCTGTGACCGTCCCCATGCAGGACCACGTGCACTTTGGCGCTCCCCCCAAGCTGCGGCCTCGCACGGCGGGGGCCTCGCGCAGTTCATTGGCGGCGTACAGTGCAACTTCAACTTCAACTTCTTCAGCTTTCCCATCGGCGCCCGAGCGACTGGCAACAGCCGTCAACGCACTGAAAGAGTCGTCTTCACTGCTGGTTCGAGCTGCATTTAAGCACTTTAGTTAAAGTAAACAGCTCTGACCTGCCATATTTTGTCATTTCGGCAGCTTCGCCAACGACTTGAGAGCCCCCGACCAGGGTCTGCAGCTCCTCGGCAGATCCCTCGAGCCCCAGGGGCAGCAGGTTCCAGCGACGAAAAGGGGGTGTTCATGAAGCCACCAATGCGCCCAAAGTCTGCTAATGCAGGTAGGGAGCATTTCGGTGGTTCAGAGTGTCACGAATCGAGTTTTGATTATAGACACCACTACTTTTTTTTTCGCATCGGAACAGCTAGTCGACAAGTTAGTCGACATCGGATGCAGCTGGTGCAGGATACGAATACTGTTCCGAGCAACCAGGATGAAGAGACCGAGAGAGAGCTCAAGTCGTGTCTGACGTCGGGGAAGGAGGATATGGTGCGGCCAGGGACATCGTCAGCTGTTGTTCGCCAGGCTGGATACGCCAAACGCCCGTTTTCAGCGGCTGCGGCGTCTTCATCGCATCGTTCGAGCCTCTTGGGTGATTCACGTCAATCTGTCGAGGCTTCGAGCAATTTGTCGGGGAGGAGAGCTACGAGTGGAATGAAGAGACCTCACTCGGCCGCTGCTGGCTTGCGCTACCAACCGTTCCGAGCTCTGGATAAGAGCAGTGCGTCACTTTCTAGCTGTGTGTCACTTGTATCCCGCTCGACAAAGGCAGCACGCAGCATGTCAGCTTTGAGAACGCGTCCCAGTTCAGGCCAGTCAAGAGGTAATGTGCTGGTGAACTCGATGAAATACAATGTTTTGATTGATGTGTGTAATTGTGCTGGTGATCGCATGCTAGCGTCGACGAGAGAACATATTGAAGACACGTTTGTATATGCAGTACCTCGACACTACTTGGAGCATGGACTGCCTTATGACCCGTACGATATCGTTCCAGTCACGCATGTACGAGCGCAGAATTTCTGGCGGCCAGAATGGAGCTACGATTGACGGACGAATTTTTGTATTATATCCAGGAAACGCTTTTCGGAGGTGGGAGTATCATTCAGCTGCAGGATGCACACTGGGACTACTACACGATCAGTCGAGGGGGCTACACGTTTCATCTGAAAAGCGACAACTTCCAATCAACATTCTTGTCTATGAGCGATTGGGAGACCCAGAAGGCGCAATTCACCAGGCTGCGGAGCCTGTCGACCTTTTCAAGGTGCTGTTGCCGCGGTTGATCGTAGTATCAACCAAACGGAGGGCTAACTGTAAGGCGTGTAGATTTCGATATCGCAAAGTGTTCATGTCCTGGAGGCAGTGGGTGCGAGGGAGCAAGCGCGAAGCCGCACGAGAGAATCTCATCGCAGATTGTCACTTTTCGTATCCAATACTGCTGAGCGGCATGCGGGAAGTGCGCATGGAGCTGAGCAGGCTTTCAAAGTTGCAGCTAATGTGGGATTTCGACGGCGAGACGTACACTTTGGAACGCTTCACCGCCGCTAATGTACGTAGTTGGTGCGCTTGATAAACAAGATCGCTTGAAACTATCTAACCTGAATTCCGTCCGATAGACACAATTTTTGAAGAAGCGGACAAGCGAACTTCGACTGATCATCACACGCATCCAGACCATTTTGACGGGTGTCTGCCGGATGTTTTTGGAGGACATGGCACCGTTGCACGTAGGATTCCCTGGTCAGGAGTTCGCTTTGTCCGTTCGCAAGAGCAGCAACTTCCACATCTTGGAGAACTACGTCCAATGTGAGCAAGGTTTGGCGTCGGCGCACCAACAGTTCTTACGCCACAGCCACTTCCAATCCGTCAAACTTCCAACCCCGGAGGTTGTGGAGGCGCGAAACGCGCTGGTGCTGGCGAGTCTGTCAGAGCCCAGGCATTCGCTGGTGAAGGCAAAGCACACACACCCCTCAACAGCTCAGGTGGACGAGCTCGAGGAGATCCGATGGACGATGGCGTCTATCAAGCGGCGCAAGTGCAAACAACTCACCAGGTTCATGCTGCTGGTCGACTTTCTTCTGCTGGACACGTACGCGCGTGTGGCCAAGCAAAGCCTCGATTTGTTCCACGACTTCGTGCTTCGTGGTGCCAACGCAGCAACCATTGTGCGACTCACCGATCATGACGACTTTGTGGCGGTAATGCATCAGACCTTGGAAGTCACGCAGCCCCCAGGTAAAGGCAGCATTGATCCCTCAAGCTCAACTCAGTCCAGGCAAAGCTCGTTCGACCGTGCTCCGCTAACAGATCAAAGCATGCCTTCATGCTGCGTGGGAAAGCAAGCTACGAGTTCCGTCTTCAATTGATACAGACGCCACGCTATCGTCCATGTCGGTCGCATCGATGGAAATCAAGCTCGAGGCGTTGTTTTTCTATGGTCTCAGCAACTACGCTGGCGGCAATTCGGAGACGTTTAGCGTGGACGATCTCTTCTTCGTCGCGGAAAACGCGTTGTTACAGCTTCTGGTGCTCCCGCCGTTTACCGCAGCAAACAAGTCAATTTTCGCAACAACCAAGACCGATGTCGCCAACTCCCTCTCCAATGGACCTGGAGTACCAACAGGGAATGGACGTGAGCCTTCGGTGATCGAGCAAGAAGTGCTATCGATCCCCTGTCTCGGCCCCCAGCCACTTTTCGCTCTAGACGTGGGAACGAGTGCCGTACCGGAAAAGCGAGGGCGACAGAGGTACGAGATCTGCTTTAAACCCGAACTCGCGAAGCTCATGCGCGTTCTGCAAAGAATTATCGTGGGTTTTACTGAGGCTTTCCGTGAGGTGCCACCGCTGCTTTCGAGCCCCGAGCTTCGTTCCATTCTCGATTTTGCTGATGACATCAGAGCTCTCAACTTGCACTCAACATTGGATTCGTCACGACCTGCGACAGCAGGTACCTCTTCTCGTCGGAGTACGCTGTGCGCTGTTCACAAACTGGAAGAGCTCCAAAACGATAGTGACGATAATGACGGTCTCGATGCGGGAGAACGCTTCCGATGCCCAGCTAATCGGCTTCTAGAGAGGATGGAGGAGGACTTGCACTATTTATCCGCTCGCGATGATATTCAAGACTTGGTACGCAGTGCGTTGAGTGGCGCCGCCGACCTTGCAGCTTCATACTCCAAAGTTCTCGAGCTTCGGCAGCAAAACGAGAGCGTGAACTTTGAACTCAAGGCGCGACTATTTAGATGGAATGAGTACACGCTTGGGGAGATGGAGAGCGACGCGAACCACTTCATTGAGCAGGTAAAGTGGAGTAGTTTCAATCGCTGAACAAGCTTGATTCTGACAAACTGGTTTGATTATCCTTGTGTGCAGCTAAGTGCTTTGGAGACGCTACGGATGTCGGAAAACGTCGAATTCCTGCACTTCGATATGCAGCAGCTGCAGGCAGAGCTACTTCCATCGCCCGCACGGTGCCTTGACGCGATGCGCGAGCTGTTACCACGCCTTGCCTGCGAGAAGTGCGACGAGTTTCTACACTATATCAACTTCTCCAACACCAAGATTGAGAAACCCATGGCGCAGAACTTGGACGCCTTCACCACGTACCTTTTGAATCTTCGGGTTCGTCTTGTTGAGCAGTCCGGAACCAACTATGACACCAAACTGATAGAGCTGACGGCTGTTTGTGTCTGGCATTTCAATTTCTAGGAAGTGTACGATGAAATTCTCGACAAGGAGCTGGATTTGACGTTCTTGCAGGACTTCTTTGGTGTTCTTGACAAGTTGAAGTTCACTGCCCCCGTCGACACAATCAAAGCCTTCGAGCTGTGCGAGCCGGAGTTCCAGGCACTGAAGTCGCATGTCCAAGAAGCGTACACGAACCGTGACGCGGATCTGACGAGTTACATGCCATTACTGACAGAAAACCTCGCCAAGGTATGCGACGATAGACTTGCTACTTTCACTGAAATGGTAGAGAGTTTCTCATCGATGTATCTCTTGGTTTGATAGCTTGGCCGAAAGATCAGCTGCCTGCAGTCGGCAGCAAGTGACCAAGCGATAGCAGCTCAGAGTAACACTTGTCAGGATGCTCGTGACAGCGCGGTGAAACTGTATGAAGAAGCCCAGGAGATGCAGAAGGAAGCGAGACGGTTTGTACGTATCCAACTGGTATTTGATGATGCCTCGGGTGGCCTCCGTCCTCAGAGTAGAGACTTTGAAGACTTGAATATCTTGGCTGGAGAACTCAAACTCAAGAGGGTACGTATAGCTGACGTGGCATTTGCACAATATCGGCTAACCAAAGTTACATGTTCTGTAGGAACTCTGGGAGGCTGTGTGCGAGGCCGACGAGCACTTGGACAACTGCGGCACCGACACGATCCACTCCGTTGATCTGGACAAGATGGGCGAGGTAGCCAGCCGCGTTGATACAGTAGTTGAGAATATCCGACAATGCGCTACCCAAGTTGCTGGGGGATTTGAGCTCGAGCGACTGGAGAAGTTGCAAGCTACGCTGCACGGACTTGCCCCTGTGATCCGCGATCTACGTAATCCACACTTGGCAGAGCGTCACTGGAGCAAACTGGAGCACAAAATGCAATGCTCCTTAATGCCAGTTATCGTGGAAAATACTGAAGCCACAGAGGAGGATGAATTCGCTGTTCTCGATGCTACCACCGAATCGTCCAGCCCGCGCCTCGATATTCAGGTGCAGCAATTGCTAGAGGTTAATGCTGTTGCGCACGGCACAGCGATCCGACACGTGTCTGAAGAAGCTTCAGCCGAGGCTGCGATTGCTGGTAGTTTCATGAGCGTCGTTCGTACCTGGGAAGCTCAAGAAATCCCAGTGGAAGCTCGAAAGGATCGCGACGGCCGCGACGTGTATTGTATTGGCGACTGTGTCGAACTTTCTTCTCTTATCGAAGAGAGCCAAGTGCTGCTTCGGGTCATGGACCTGTCGACCTACTCCCTCGTCGTGCAGGAGCGACTACCAAAGATGCTCTCCGATCTCGACCACACGAAGGAATCATTGGAGCTGTCGCAAGTCTGTCAGCGCAAATGGGACTACACACAGCGGTTAGTTTCCATCGACTTTGCGCGGACATTTCCTGAGGAAGCGAAGCAGCTGCAAAAGCATGACACAGCGTGGCGTACGTTGAGCCACGGCTTGTTTAATCGCTCGTCGTGTCTCCCGTTCGGTGTGAATGCGGATCACCGACAGACGCTGCAAGTGATTTTTGAAGGCTTCGAAGCCGCAGCGAAAACTTTGGCTGATCATCTTGAGGTACGTCTGTTAGCTGATTTTTTGTCGAGAACTTGGTTTTAGGAGTAAACGTTGTGTGCTCGAGCAGATAAAGCGTCAGGTTTTTCCGGCTTTCTTCCAGCTGTCCGACTTGGAGCTGGCGACGCTGTTGTCAAAGTGTCGGGATGTGAGCTGTATCCCATCGTTCCTCTACCAATGTTTCGACAATGTTGGCCGAATTGTATTTGGGGTTCGAGATGGCTTTCAGGATATTTTGCAGGTTCGTTTCTCACAATTCATTGTCATAGTTATTGGGTGATTTGAGTTGGACCAACATGAGTGTTGTTCAGGTAACATCCCGGGTACATGGAGAAGCTGAAATTATCCCCATGGGCAAGAATCTCAAAGCTCGAGGGCCAGTAGAGCAGTGGCTAGCTGCTGTCGAGAAACGACTGGCTGAACAACTGCGACGGTCAACCAAGAAAGCCATAGAGATGTTGGATCGCTACAAGAGGTCTGAACAAGGAGCCACCGCGCCAAAGATTGACATCTCCCATTTCTCAGTCCAGGTGCGTGATGATAAGCTTGTGAAGATTACCATAGGTACAACTAACTTTGTTTCTTGGTAGAGCATCCTACTGGCGGATCGTATTGTTCGTTGTGGAATCGTTGAGCATGGATTGCAGGACATCATGAGCGCCGGTGGCACCGGTCGCTTTGATCGAATCATGGACGAACTCTCCTCTCACAGCTCTCGAGTCATGCAGCAGCTACTTCCACCATCCAGTTCATCAAATCTACAACATGATTTCAAGTTGAAACTGTCCCCACGCCAAATCACGCTGCGAGCAGGGCTGCATCTGCAAGAGATACAATTCCGCGATGCATTTGCCAGTCACGTGGCCTCGAAACAGCCAAACCCTGCGTCATCCTGGACGCCTGGAGGGCTAGCTGTCGACTGGGAGTACCAGCTGAAGTACCGGATGGATGATGCGACGACCGTCGGGCACGAGTGTCACGTGGAAATGAACACGCTGAACATCCCGTACGGCTTCAACTACTTGAGTCCGCATGATGATGTTGTGGTGACACCGAGTAGTTTGCGCTCGCTTTTCACGCTATTTGCCTGCATCCGACACGCGCAAGGCTGCATCTTGACTGGTCCCGAGGAAAGTGGGAAACGAACACTGAGTATGCAGGTGAGCTCGATACTGGGCCGACGCAACTTCAGCGCCACGCTGAACTCGTATACCCACGCTACCCGTCTGCTAATCGGAGCGCTGTATGCTGGAGGAACGTTCTGCGCAAACCTACAGCTTGCAGACAATGCAAGTGATAACGCATCGTTGATCAAGACATTGGCCACCACATTAGCGTCTATCGAGCACGCGGTGCTGACCAAGAATCCGATTGTGGGACTCCATCGCTCACCGATCACGTTTGTTCCTGGGACTGCGATGCTCGTAGCTTTTCCTTCAAATACAGGCTTGGCGGTGGCAGATGCCGAGGAAATCCGCATCTGGACGGAGCCATTGAGTCGCTTTGCGATCGTTCAATGGGGTCAGGAGTACATCGTCGAGGCTCTGCTATTGAGCAGAGGCTTCGTTGAACCATGTGAGCTCTCTAAACAGCTACTGCTAGTGTGGGAGCAAGCTCGTTCGGACTACGATATAATGGATGGAGCACTATCGAAATCTCACCGAAACCCGTTCAGATTCGCGGCCCTAAAGTCCGTCATCAGGGATGCCGCAGCTCAGCTTGACGAGCGTTCAGCATCTGCGACCCAAAGCGTTCAGGCACACCAACACTTTCTGCTTCACCAAGCCATGTTAAAGTATTTCCGCGTTCGAATTGACTCGGACCGACTCAAAGCACTTGAAACCATTCTTCACAACCATTTTGCTACTATGGACGACGAGTACTCCATGTGCGACACCCTAGAGCCTAGCACTGGAGTGCCGCCCGAACTACTTGAGTGCATTATGCTCGCAACCCAAGAGCTGCACTTTGTTCCTCGCCGCATGATGTTGAACTCGATTGCATCCCTGGCAACGGCGCTGACGTTCAGTGTGAGCACTGTCTTGGTAGGTCCACCGGGGGTGGGCAAGACTACAACGTACCAAGTGCTCGCGAAGGCGTTTGAGCTCTGCTTCGAGCGTCGCGGCCAAAGTGGTGCAACCCCATCGCATGAAGACGACGCGAACAAACCACCACAAACTGTCCGCTCGCCTCCGTCCGCCCTCACCAAGCGGTCGAACTCGTACTTGCAGAGTAAAGTGGAGAAGGTCCCAGCAGCGAGTGTGGCCGTCAGAGTCGTTCTGCCCATGGCGCTGACAGTCTCTCAACTGTACGGAGGAGTCTCCCCTGATGGTCACGGTCGCGTACCGAGCATCCTGGGCCAGCTAATTCGTCAAGCGCAAGAACTTTACGTACCAAAAGCTGTTGCTGACGCTGCTGATACCTCAGAAGGTCCCAGTGCAGTTAAACCGATGGAATCGTTTCTGGACTTGCCCAACCAGGTGTGGGTGGTTTTCGATGATGCCCTCGACTTGCGTTGGCTTGAAGGACTCTTAGGTGTGCTGTCGTACCCTAGAGGCACCGTGTCCCCACTACTGGCGTTCGAAGACGGCGAGTTCATGACATTACCACCAAATCTTCGCTTCATGTTCGAAGTCCTGCAGCTTCACGATGCAACACCAAGGTTTCTTCATGTGAACACTATTCTGCATTTGAATGCTGACAGAAGAGAGGAAGCCGTGAACGATTCCAGGAAGAAATACCGGCGCACAACGTCGGCTGATGCTGAAGCGAAAATGACCATCGCGACGGCGTATCTGCACCGATAGTTGACAATTCAACGCGAGCGAGTTGCAAAGCAGCAGCCGGAAGCGCTGAAGCCCCAGTCATGGTCCACTACCGATACGTTCAACGTGATTGAAAAGTGGCTGATCAAATCTTCACTGCTATCAGAACTCGCCACAATTCTTGACGGTATCCCCACCAGCGCAGTATATCTGTCCGCTCTCCAGCGCGTAGCCAACCTGACATCACTACTACAGTCGCTTGTCAGCGCTGCATCTACGCTGCCAGATCCAGCAAATCGAAGTGCGAAAACTGCTTCCAGTTCGGAGTCTTTCATGCAGTTCGCAGCGGAACTTTCGAATGGGCAAATTCGAGTGGAAATGGCGTTGATATACAGCATCATGTGGGGGTTCGCAGCTTGCACTGGTGGCCACCCGGTTATCCAGCGCCAAGTTAGCGACGTCCTGAGGCGTGAATTTGAACATCTTTCGCCAGCTTGGCTAGGTTGTGGCCTAGACGTGAATTTATTTGAGACTTTGCTAGATCTTCAGGGTCATCGCTTTGTGTCGATCGTGAGCGGGTCACGTCACGTCGCACTGCCGCCACAAGTCAGTACTAACAGCAACATTAGCGCGCTGTTTGTGCCTACGACAGCCAGTCTTCTGGTTCACGCAGCTATCAATGAAGGGCTCCGTTCAGGCAGAGGCATCCTACTACTTAGTGGTGACAGCGGGCGGCGAACTACGCTCGCTCGCAACTTCCTTGGTCAATTGGACGTCATTAAGTCGATCATAGCTGCTGGTGGAGTCTCGAAGCTGCCCCAAGCGCAGCAAGCGACAGATGAGGACGATAACAAAACCAAGAAGCCTGACTTCTCGAAGACGATGGAAGCTGCCACACTCGCATCGGTGAAGCGTCTTCGACTGCGCCAAATCTCGCTGGTTACGTGGATGGCTATGCGCCTTCAGAAGGACACGGGTGCGGAGGGCGTCAGTTTTCAAGTCTCTCGAAGTACCACAAGTGACAACCGATCGATATCGTCCGTTGATTGGTAGTAGACGACACGATCACGGTCTTCGCGATCGTGCTGCACCAACGCACATCCGGTCGCGAAATCGGATGCGTCACACACTACGTGAAATGGACGATCTTGGTCAGCCACTGCCAAGATCGGCGCCTCAGTCAAGCCCCGCTTGACTGCATCGAATGCCTTTTGGCAATCGGGTGTCCAATTCCACACAGCTTCTTTCTTAAGAAGTTGTGACAGCGGGCGGATCTTGCCCGCGTAATCCTCCACGTACTTGCACAAGTACGTGGCCAAGCCAAGGAACTGCCTCAGTTCCTTGACACTTGAAGGCGTTGGCCATTCATTAATCACTCTGACCTTTTCTGGGTCAGGGCGAACACCATTCTTTCCTACGAGACACCCGAGGACGGGTATCTCGCTCGCCCCGAAGATACACTTCTTCAGGTTCGCGTACAGCTTATGTTTTCGCATAAGCTCAAGTAGCTTCCGGAGACGCACCCTGTGCATCTCTACGTCGGTCTTCCCGTCCACAGCTCGGCTGTGGATGAACACATCATCGAAGTAGCTCGGTGCGAAGTCGCGCACCGAGCGCAACAAGTGTGTCACGCACCTGTTGAAAGTCGCAGGGGCGTTCTTAAGCCCCTGAGGCATTACTAGCCATTCCCAGAGCATGCCGCTTGGCGTGCTCACTGCCGTGAGAGGGATATCGCTCTCACGCATTAGGATTTGATAAAATCCATCTCGCAAGTCGAGAGCACTGTAAACGGTGCTCCCGGCCATCGAATCGATGATAACATCTTTTCGCGGTATCGGCGTCTGCGCCGGTACCGTCGCATCGTTCAGCTTGTTGTAGGCATGAACGATGCGCCATCCGCCCTGTGGCTTTTTGACAAAAGAACGTCGGAGCACCGTGCGGGGACTTTGATTCCCGCACTTGTCCTGCTTTGCGACGACTTTCAAAGAAGTCGTCGATTGCCTTTACTTGCTCTCGCGGCAGTGGCCACTGCCGCGTGACACAGTACTTCGTGCCCGGCACGAGATCAATCTCGTGCTGAATGCCCTTATCCTGCGGAAGCTCCGCAGGAATCTCTTCCGGGAGTACGTCTTTGTACTCCCTCAACAATTTTCGTAATAGGGACTCGACTTCAGCGATTCTCAGCCTTGTTCCTCGAAGTGCTCTCGCCTCGTCTTCGCACTGAGAATGTCTTCACTCTCAGTGGTACTTCCCATGAAGAGCTGCCTCAGCTCTTCGCTCTCGCTTTCCGTTCTTTCGCTGTCCGAAAGAACGCAGACTTGCTCGATGCGTCCATCGTGCAAATCGCGCGTGAAGCGCTTCCAGTTCATGGCTGGAAGCGAAGTCAACTCCGACGCCGTCGTCGGAGGATTAGCGAGCTCCATTTCACGATACTGGAATCCAGTATCGGTGCGCGTCAAGACGCTTAGCGTCTCGACGTCCGGCGCCACCGCCTCAGTCAGCCCAGCAGACTGTTCTTGTTGCGTCTCGGTCCCGGACCGAGACTTGCGCAGCGTTCTCCACTTGCGCCGTCTTCTTGTTGTGCAGAGCCGGGCTCCGCACAGTTGTTCTTCTGGTTCAGGCCCGGCCGTGGACAGTTGTTCGCCGGCGGACCCTGTCCGCGGGCGCGCGGTATCATGCCCGGCTTGACCGCATGGCGCTTCGTGCAGCCCGGCTGCACGGAAATGTTTTCCTTCGCCGACAGACCCTGTCTGCGGGCGCGCGATATCAAGCCCGGCTTGATCGCATGGCGCTTCGTCGTGCAGCCCGGCTGCACGACAGCATGCAAATTGCGTCAGTGCCGTACGTTTGCAACCGTCCGCACGGTTTGCAGCGTCAACTCCCGGAGTTGACAAGCCTTTGTCACCTCGATGCCATTCATTAGCGGAGCCCCTTGGGACCGAGGGTGTGTGGGCTCCCGGGGCCGACGCGTCGTTGTCGACCTGACCTATTCGGGTCAGGGACTGTCCCTTACACGCTTGAACGTGGGTGTTGGTTCCCGGAACCAACACATCTTCTTCCGACGTCGGCGATGCTGCCGACGTTGATCTCACTTGTGCACGCCCTCGCGCACTTCCTGGTCACTCCGGGACAGCGATATTAAGCGCTGTCTCGACTGGCGAGTCGGGCGCACCTGCTGCTGCGTGCGTTGCGGTAACAGGGCCATCGCTCTCTGTTCCGCTGTCGCGTCCGAAGCGCACGAGCGTGCGCTTCTTCCAGTCTATTACCGGATCATGCCGTGCAAGCCCCGGCATGCCCATTACCACGTCGAACTTATCGTCCAGGTCCAGGACGATAAAGTGTTCGACAAACACTCGTTGTTTGTACGAGAAGCGCACGTTCACGACGCGTTTCTCGGTCTTCACGATGGCACCTGTTGCCAATCGAACTTCCAGAAGACTTCGAGGTACCTTTACCTCCTCGAAGTCCAGACTCGGTAAGCTCCGCAGTCGAACAAAGTTGTTCGACGCGCCCGAATCTACCAGAGCGCGAAGAGAGTCGCTCGCTCTCTTCGACGTTACCTTCAAGATGACCAGGTTCGGCCTGTCATCTTGCTTCTTGCAGCGAGATCTGGTCTCACTGGGGGCTGCAGTCCTCAGTGTCGCGTGCCCAATGTCGGCACGCGTGACTGCATTACCAGTAGGGCGCCCCGCGCCTACTGGATGTTCGCGTTTTTGTTTGTTCGTGGTGATGCCGGGCATCGCCACGACGGCCACTATTGTAGTGCACGGGAGCCGTGCACTCTCTGGCAAAGTGACCGATCCTTCCGCAACGGAAGCATCGCACGTTACCTCCCTGCTGCTGGTGACCAGCAGCCGTTGCATTCGAGAGGTCCATTGGTTCCGGACCTCCCGTGCTCACTACCGGGCGCGGTTGCGACCTCGGCACGTTCGCATGCAGTTTAGCCTGCCGCAGGCTAAACTCTTCTTGCATTGCAAGAGTAATCGCAGCTTCGAGAGTACTCGGGTACTCTCGGAAGAGATAGACCTTCACGGGCCCATCTCTCAGTCCTTTCATGAACGTGACGACTTTAATCGCCTCGTCTATCGGGTTGGTCACGATGTTCGAGACCGAGTACCGTGCACGCTGCGCGTAAGCATGGACGTCATGCTTACCCTGCTGCAGGTCGAGGAATTCCGCCCTCGACCGGAACTCATTTTGCGGGGGCTCAAACGCTTGTCTGAGCTCCTCTTTGAATATCTCGTACGTGCTAAAGCACGTAAGATCGGAGAGTCGGCGTCCGTACGCCCAACCCCTCGCTCGTCCGCCAAGACACGACATGGCGAACGCGACCTTCGACAGTGGGTCGACGATGCGTCGAGCCGCTATGGCTGTGTCGAGCTCGACAAGCCATCGGAGGAGAGGCTCGCCCTCTCTTCCCACGTAATTGCTTACGCTCAACTTTAATGGTTGAGCACGCGGTGTCGTCCCTGACGACGCCGTAACTGAGGAAGCAGCATCACGCTGCTCCTTCATGATGAATCCCAGAGCAACACCATGCTGCTCTGTCGGCGATAGCGTACGCAGCATCGTAGTTATCGCCGCCTCCCCAATGATTGTTGAGAGTCGTTGGAGGGCCTCCCACTCTGGATCTGACAGGTGGGGGTATTCCGCGCGTGCAACACGCGTTGCAGGCGTGTTGGAGCTCTCCATGGGCACCTTTGTAACGGGGATACACACACAAGTGACAACAGTCACTTGTGCATGACATTTGTCACTTATGGTTTAACAAATAAATATCTGTTAAAGGTTTTAGATACTTCCTCACATTGGTGTAAGGCACACCAATGGATACATTGAAGTGGGCCACCACAATGAGTGGTCCACACATTCCCAAAAGATCCTATTGGTAGAAAGCAGCATCTTTCTACCAATTAGAGACATGCATATTAGCGGGGCTCTGACAGCCAGCCGCTGCCAACCCTTTCATAGATGATAAACAGTTTTTAGCAGATTTTAGAGGAAGATCAATTTACAAACAATACAGTTCTCATTTTACCTAATCTAAGTCACTTGGAATCCTTTTGTTACTTAACTTATATTTGTGTATTCAAATATAATTAACCTAAGTAATTACTAAGTACTTACGCTTCCTCATACACGTTGCGCAACGTGTAAGCTAAAGTAGTGAGTCAAGTTAGACCCACTACACCTGGTAGCACTTTGTAGTCCGTCCAACGACCGACTGCTTGACGTTCGTACGCGGTGTACGAACGCGGAGCCGAGAACCACATGAGCACGGAGGTGCCCATGGAGAGCTCCAACACGCCTGCAACGCATGTTGCACGCGCGGAATACCCCCACCTGTCAGATCCAGAGTGGGAGGCCCTCCAACGACTGTCAACAGTCATTGGAGAAGCGGCGATAGCTACGATGTTGCGTACGCTATCACCGACAGAGCAACATGGTGTTGCTCTGGGGTTCATCATGAAGGAGCAGCGTGACGCTGCTTCCTCAGTGACGGCGTCGTCAGGGACGACACCGCGTGCGCAACCATTAAAATTGAGCGTAAGCAATTACGTGGGAAGAGAGGGCGAGCCTCTCCTCCGATGGCTTGTCGAGCTCGACACAGCCATAGCGGCTCGACGCATCGTCGACCCACTGTCGAAGGTCGCGTTCGCCATGTCGTGTCTTGGCGGACGAGCGAGGGGTTGGGCGTACGGACGCCGACTCTCCGATCTTACGTGCTTTAGCACGTACGAGATATTCAAAGAGGAGCTCAGACAAGCGTTTGAGCCCCCGCAAAATGAGTTCCGGTCGAGGGCGGAATTCCTCGACCTGCAGCAGGGTAAGCATGACGTCCATGCTTACGCGCAGCGTGCACGGTACTCGGTCTCGAACATCGTGACCAACCCGATAGACGAGGCGATTAAAGTCGTCACGTTCATGAAAGGACTGAGAGATGGGCCCGTGAAGGTCTATCTCTTCCGAGAGTACCCGAGTACTCTCGAAGCTGCGATTACTCTTGCAATGCAAGAAGAGTTTAGCCTGCGGCAGGCTAAACTGCATGCGAACGTGCCGAGGTCGCAACCGCGCCCGGTAGTGAGCACGGGAGGTCCGGAACCAATGGACCTCTCGATGCAACGGCTGCTGGTCACCAGCAGCAGGGAGGTAACGTGCGATGCTTCCGTTGCGGAAGGATCGGTCACTTTGCCAGAGAGTGCACGGCTCCCGTGCACTACAATAGTGGCCGTCGTGGCGATGCCCGGCATCACCACGAACAAACAAAAACGCGAACATCCAGTAGGCGCGGGGCGCCCTACTGGTAATGCAGTCACGCGTGCCGACATTGGGCACGCGACACTGAGGACTGCAGCCCCCAGTGAGACCAGATCTCGCTGCAAGAAGCAAGATGACAGGCCGAACCTGGTCATCTTGAAGGTAACGTCGAAGAGAGCGAGCGACTCTCTTCGCGCTCTGGTAGATTCGGGCGCGTCGAACAACTTTGTTCGACTGCGGAGCTTACCGAGTCTGGACTTCGAGGAGGTAAAGGTACCTCGAAGTCTTCTGGAAGTTCGATTGGCAACAGGTGCCATCGTGAAGACCGAGAAACGCGTCGTGAACGTGCGCTTCTCGTACAAACAACGAGTGTTTGTCGAACACTTTATCGTCCTGGACCTGGACGATAAGTTCGACGTAGTAATGGGCTTGCCGGGGCTTGCGCAGCATGATCCGGTAATAGACTGGAAGAAGCGCACGCTCGTGCGCTTCGGACGCGACAGCGGAACAGAGAGCGATGGCCCTGTTACCGCAACGCACGCAGCAGCAGGTGCGCCCGACTCGCCAGTCGAGACAGCGCTTAATATCGCTGTCCCGGAGTGACCAGGAAGTGCGCGAGGGCGTGCACAAGTGAGATCAACGTCGGCAGCATCGCCGACGTCGGAAGAAGATGTGTTGGTTCCGGGAACCAACACCCACGTTCAAGCGTGTAAGGGACAGTCCCTGACCCGAATAGGTCAGGTCGACGACGACGCGTCGGCCCCGGGAGCCCACACACTCTCGGTCCCAAGGGGCTCCGCTAATGAATGGCATCGAGGTGACAAAGGCTTGTCAACTCCGGGAGTTGACGCTGCAAACCGTGCGGACGGTTGCAAACGTACGGCACTGACGCAATTTGCATGCTGTCGTGCAGCCGGGCTGCACGACGAAGCGCCATGCGATCAAGCCGGGCTTGATATCGCGCGCCCGCAGACAGGGTCTGTCGGCGAAGGAAAACATTTCCGTGCAGCCGGGCTGCACGAAGCGCCATGCGGTCAAGCCGGGCATGATACCGCGCGCCCGCGGACAGGGTCCGCCGGCGAACAACTGTCCACGGCCGGGCCTGAACCAGAAGAACAACTGTGCGGAGCCGGGCTCCGCACAACAAGAAGACGGCTCAAGCGGAAAACGCTGCGCAAGTCTCGGTCCGGGACCGACACACCACAAGAACCGACTGCCGGGCAGACTGAGGCGGTGACGCCGGACGTCGAGTGTAGTGGGCCTACTTTTGCTCACTACTTTAGCTTACACGTCGCGCTACGTGTATGAGGAAGCGTAGGAGTTTATTAATAATTTGAATTAATTATACTTGAGTCCACAAGTATAATATAAATCAAATAAAACACCAAATAGGTAGTTTAAGGTAAAATGAGAACTGTATTGTTTGTAAATTGATCTTCCTCTAAAAAGCTGCTAAAACTGTTTATCATCTATGAAAGGGTTGGCAGCGGCTGGCTGTCAGAGCCCCGCTAATATGCATGTCTCTGATTGGTAGAAAGATGCTGCTTTCTACCAATAGGATCTTTGGGTATGTGTGGACCACTAATTGTGGTGGCCCACTTCAATGTATCCATTGGTGTGTCTTACACCAATGTGAGGAAGTATCTAAAACCTTTAACAGATATTTATCTGTTAAACCATAAGTGACAAATGTCATGCACAAGTGACAGTTGTCACTTGTGACCGTTATCGTGCACAAGTGACTGTTGTCACTTGTGTGTGTAACCCCGTTACATCGAGACGCTAAGCGTCTTCACGCGCACCGATACTGGATTCCAGTATCGTGAAATGGAGCTCGCTAATCCTCCGACGACGGCGTCTGAGTTGACTTCGCTTCCAGCCATGAGCTGGAAGCGCTTCACGCGCGATTTGCACGATGGACACATCGAGCAAGTCTGCGTTCTTTCGGACAGCGAAAGAACGGAAAGCGAGAGCGATGAGCTGAGGCAGCTCTTCATGGGAAGTACCACTGAGAGTGAAGACATTCTCAGTGCGAAGACGAAGCGAGAGCACTTCGAGGAACAAGGCTGGGAATCGCTGAAGTCGAGTCCCTATTACGAAAATTGTTGAGGGAGTACAAAGACGTACTCCCGGAAGAGATTCCTGCGGAGCTTCCGCAGGATAAGGGCATTCAGCACGAGATTGATCTCGTGCCGGGCACGAAGTACTGTGTCACGCGGCAGTGGCCACTGCCGCGAGAGCAAGTAAAGGCAATCGACGACTTCTTTGAAAGTCGTCGCAAAGCAGGACAAGTGCGGGAATCAAAGTCCCCGCACGGTGCTCCGACGTTCTTTTGTCAAAAAGCCACAAGGCGGATGGCGCATTGTTCATGCATACAACAAGCTGAACGATGCGACGGCACCGGCGCAGACGCCGATACCGGGAAAAGATATTATCATCGATTCGATGGCCGGGAGCACCGTTTACAGTGCTCTCGACTTGCGAGATGGATTTTATCAAATCCTAATGCGTGAGAGCGATATCCCTCTCACGGCAGTGAGCACGCCAAGCGGCATGCTCTGGGAATGGCTAGTAATGCCTCAGGGGCTTAAGAACGCCCCTGCGACTTTCAACAGGTGCGTGACACACTTGTTGCGCTCGGTGCGCGACTTCGCACCGAGCTACTTCGATGATGTGTTCACCCACAGCCGAGCTGTGGACGGGAAGACCGACGTAGAGATGCACAGGGTGCGTCTCCGGAAGCTACTTGAGCTTATGCGAAAACATAAGCTGTACGCGAACCTGAAGAAGTGTATCTTCGGGGCGAGCGAGATACCCGTCCTCGGGTGTCTCGTAGGAAAGAATGGTGTTCGCCCTGACCCAGAAAAGGTCAGAGAGATTAATGAATGGCCAACGCCTTCAAGTGTCAAGGAACTGAGGCAGTTCCTTGGCTTGGCCACGTACTTGTGCAAGTACGTGGAGGATTACGCGGGCAAGATCCGCCCGCTCTCACAACTTCTTAAGAAAGAAGCTGTGTGGAATTGGACACCCGATTGCCAAAAGGCATTCGATGCAGTCAAGCGGGGCTTGACTGAGGCGCCGATCTTGGCAGTAGCTGACCAAGATCGTCCATTTCACGTCGTATGTGACGCATCCGACTTTGCAATCGGATGCGCATTGATGCAACACGATCACGAGGGCCGTGATCGTGTCGTCTACTACCAATCGCGTCACCTGAAGCCAGCTGAGCGCAACTATCCGGTGCATGACAAGGAACTCCTTGCCATGAAGTACGCACTCGCAAAGTTCCGAGTGTATTTGCTTGGAAGTAGACCATTTGTGGTCTACACCGACCATGCTTCACTGCGTACCCACATCATCTCTGTTGGATGATGTGAAGGCCGCGTACGCGCACGACGCGGACGCGAAGCTCTTGCTGGCCTATGGCACAGCGCCTTCTGACAAGTCCCGTCAGAAGCTGCCCAAGCACCTTCGAGCGCGTGCACACCGCTTTCGTGTGCACGATGGATTACTGCTTTACAATGCAGTCGACGACAACGCGGATCGCGTTGTCGTGCCGAATGACCATGACCTGCGACTCAGGATCATGCACGAATATCATGATGCCCCGACTGCGGGACATCTCGGACGTGAGAAGACTTACGTCCTTCTCATGCGCGACTTCTACTGGCACCACCAGTACAAGTGGGTGCGCAAGTACATCCGTGCTTGCAAGGTGTGCCAACGCGTAAAGCCTGCGCCGTTTGCGCAGGCTCCATTACAATCACTACCGACTCCGTCGGAGTGTTGGAAGTCCATGTCTTTGGACTTCATCTTTGGTCTTCCCCCGGACAGCGGAGGGAATACCGGTGTTGTGGTCTTCGTAGACCGCTTCAGCAAGATGGTACATCTTGCTGCGGTGCCAGCAGAAGTGACCGCGAAGCAGACGCCCGTCTGTTCGTCGACATGGTGTTCAAACACCATGGCATGCCGTCCGACATCGTGTCGGACAGAGACCCGCGCTTCACAGCGCACCTGTGGCAAGAAGTGTTTACACTTCTTGGGAGCCAGGTTTCAATGTCGACTGTGGACCATCCGCAGACGGACGGCCAAACCGAGTGCGTGAACCGCGTGCTCGTCGACATTTTGAAGAGCTACGCTCACTCGTTCCAATCCTGGAGCTAGTGTTTGTCGATGGCAGAGTTTGCCATCAACAACTCGGTGCATGCCTCGACCGGGCATACACCGTTCTACGTGAATGCCATGCGGCGTCCACGTCTACCGAGTTTACTCGGAGTGATCGCTCCCACTTTAAGTGGGGGAGGATCTACGACTGCAATACAGCAGCCGCAGAAAACCGCTGACACTTGCACAGTGTCAGCTGCAACAATGGACAAACCACATGAGTCTGCGCAGGGCGCAGACTCCCCCAACAACAAAGCTAACGACCACGGGTCTGCGCAGGGCGCAGACACCGCGAAGAACCACGCAGAGGCCGGGCCTCTTGCGGAGAGCGAGCTGAACGAGTTCAGCTCGGATGCGATTGACTTTATCAATAAAAGACAAACCGTAATTCGGTTTGTCCAGGACACGATTGCAGCTTCTGTGGATAAACAGAAGCTGAACGCCGATAATATTGGCAGGGGCAACACAAATGAATTCAAAGTTAGTTATTGGTTTTGTTATCTACTCAAAACCTGCCCAAACATGCAGTTTCGGATTTCGGAGCAAGCAAGCTTGCTCCGCGCTTCATCGGGCCATTCACGGTGATGGCACGCCACGGTAACGCATACACGCTAGACATACCGTCTACCATGCGCCTCCACCCGACATTTTATGTCGGGCGGTTAAAGCCATACCTCCAGCACGAGCCAAGTGGCTCGTCTGACCCGAAGAGACAGACTCGGCAGGGGAAGCCCTCTCTCCAGCGCGTAGTCGCGCTGGAGCAGTTAATACAGTCTGGCCTACAGCCCGACCGGCACGTTCAAGGCGGTCTGGGAGACCGCCAGAGCCGGGACACGAAGGGACAGAGCGGCAACCGCCGCGCTCTGAAGGTACTCCACGACCGTCACTTGGTCGTGGAGCAACACGAGATGAAGGTCAACACGGCGTTGACCATCGGGGCGTGTTTCCACCACCTCCGCCACCGCTGCGAGACGCACGCGGAGAAATTCGCTGGATCGTCCAGCGAATTGTTGATCATAGGAAACAATCCGAGGTCCGGATTGTTTTCGCATTCGCTGGAGAGGTTTCCCTCCCTAACACGACACGTGGGAACCACGGAACGTCCTGATGGAAGACGTTCCGGACATGGTGAAGGAGTACGAAACCCAACACGCACTATCAGCAAGAAGGTAGTGCGAGCGCTGTAGTAATCTACAACGCCTGACGACTCGCGTGCTAGATAATTAGCACGGAAATCATTGAAGCTTTCAGGTATACATATAGTATACCTGTTGTGGTCGCGGTTGCTAATACGCACCGCCACATGGACGGACACCAGCCTCCACCGCAACAGCGTGGAGTTGTTAATACTTGCCTCACTTCGAGAAGGACTCGAAGTGCTTTGGCGCTTACTTACCCGATCACGGTAAGCAACAGAAATTCGCTTAGAGATGTCGACGCATAGACGTGGTCGACATCGAAGAATCATACACAGACACTGTGTTGTCTGTCGTCGTGGTAGCGGCGCACCTCGCGCTACCGCGCATTGTACTCAGCAACAGAGAGTTTACACTCTGTTGCAATGGTGGTCTTCAGCTTGATCGTGCTCATTGGAGATGAGCACGGAAATCCCCAGCACAAACAATTGACAAGCAGTCAATATTAATTGACGTGTCGATACCGACACGTCTAAGCTTAACGGGGGGATGGTGTAACGGGGTTACACACACAAGTGACAACAGTCACTTGTGCATGACAACGGTCACAAGTGACAACTGTCATTTGTGCATGGCAATTGCCGCTTATGGTTTAACAGATAAATATCTGTTAAAGGTTTTAGATACTTCCTCACATTGGTGTAAGACACACCAATGGATACATTGAAGTGGGCCACCACAATGAGTGGTCCACACCTACCCAAAGGTCCTATTGGTAGAAAGCAGCATCTTTCTACCAATCAGAGACATGCATATTAGCGGGGCTCTGACAGCCAGCTGTAGTGGGTCTAACTTGACTCACTACTTTAGCTTACACGTTGCGCAACGTGTATGAGGAAGCGTAAGTACTTAGTAATTACTTAGGTTAATTATATTTGAATACACAAATATAAGTTAAGTAAGAAAGGATTCCAAGTGACTTAGATGAGGTAAAATGAGAACGGTATTGTTTGTAAATTGATCTTCCTCTAAAATCTGCTAAAAACTGTTTATCATCTATAAAAGGGGATGTCAGCGGCTGGCTGTCAGAGCCCCGCTAATATGCATGTCTCTGATTGGTAGAAAGATGCTGCTTTCTACCAATAGGATCTTTTGGGTATGTGTGGACCACTCATTGTGGTGGCCCACTTCAATGTATCCATTGGTGTGTCTTACACCAATGTGAGGAAGTGTCTAAAACTTTTAACAGATAACCTATCTGTTAAATTCACAAGTGGCTTGCAGCCACTTGTACGTGTAACCCCGTTACACCATCCCCCCCTTGAGGTTAGACGCGCGGGGTCCCCGCACGTCAATCTTTTGGAATTGACCATTCGTCAATTCTCCGCGTTTGGAGAAGAAATCCGCGCTCATTCAACGATGAGCGCGCCACAGAAGAAGACCTCGAAGTCGGTGGGGAGTCATCTCTCCATCGACGACTACTTCGAGCGTCAGAAGGCGAAGTACGGTGACGTCGTCGACTTCGACGACGACGATGAAGATATGGAGGGCGAGGAGGACTCGCCCTCTAAGCGCAAAGACTCAGTGTCGAGCGAATCGCTCGACCCTCATGCCAAGAACATTCGCCCACGTGAAGCGGACGAATCGGACGCTTCGAGTTCGAAGCGTTCGCGTACTGAGAGCGATACTCCACTCGCTTCGGCTGGGGCTCTCAGTACTCCGCGCTGCTGCTGCAGCGCGCGATCCGTGGATGCCGTCCGTGTCCGAGATTACGGACCGGTATGGGAACTCGGTACCTCCGAATGAGGTACCGCTGTACGTATGCAGCGCCGTCAAAGATGACGCTGTGGCTGCCGGGCTGCATTTTGATGCGGAAACGCATCAAAGGCGCGATTACTACATCGGACTCTTTCATGAGCTCCGATGGTTTCAAAGCAAGAAGACGTCTTCTCGCAGCAAAGTGCCCGAATGGCAGGCACTTTGTCAAAGTTGGAACGCCTTTGTTGAAAACTTCAACAAGAGGCCGAGTGCTTACCGTGATCGGATTAAGCAAGCGCGTGATCGCTTCGAGACATACTGGAAGCGTGGAAAGCTGGAGCAACTTCATGTTGCTGCTGAGGAGGCAAATGTGCCGTGCGCTGTGCCCGAGGGCTTTCAGTGCACGAAGGGCTTCCCAGGCGCGGTCCGCTTGAGCGACCGCGACCTGAACGGGTACACGTCGTCCCGTGTGCCCGAGAGTCTCAAAGAGCTCCGTGCTAAGTTCTTAGCACGTGAGGGTTCGGGCGCTAGCGATGATCGCAGCGCTCGTATTACTTCTGCTGCACTAGCGCGTATTGCTCCTCGTACGCCCTCACCATTTCCGGAACGTCCTCCAGCAAGACGTTCCGCGGCTCCCATGTATCTCGATGGGGAGGAAATCCTCTCCGACGAATACGAAAACGAGCCCCCTGAGGGTTCGTTTTCGGGATACTATGGTCAACAATCCGCTCAACAATCCAGCGGGTTGAGCCGCGGGCGTCACGGATCGGCGGTGGCGGGGGTGGGAACACGCCCCGGGTATGAGCAGCCCCGGGCTGATCAGTATGCGCCTCTCCACGACCGGGTGACCGCCGTGGAGCGTCTGCAGGGCGCTGAGTTCGCCGCCCTGAAACAGGAGCTGGCGAACCAGAAGGCCCAAGTCGCGGCGGTCTCGCAGACCGCCTCGAATATCCAGGTCGAGCTGGGGACCCAGATGAAGGGGTTACTCCAGCGCGTCCGCGCGCTGGAGGAGAGGCTGCTCGTCGCCGAGGCCAAGGCTTCGGCTTCTGCCTCGGCTCCTGCCGAGGCTTCGGGTCAGCCGAGCTAGATGGCTCGTGCTGCAGGTATGGCTTCAGCCGTCCGACGTAAAAGGTCGGGTGGAGCTGCATGCTAGACGGTATGTCTAGCGTGTATGCGTTACCGTGGCGTGCCATCACCGTGAATGGCCCGATGAAGCGCGGAGCAAGCTTGCTTGCTCCGAAATCCGAAACTGCATGTTTGGGCAGGTTTTGAGTAGATAACAAAACCAATGAACTAACTTTGAATTCATTTGTGTTGCCCCTGCCAATATTATCGGCGTTCAGCTTCTGTTGATCAACAGAAGCTGCTATTGCGTCTTGGACAAACCGAATTACGGCTTGTCTTTTGGTGATAAAGTCAATCGCATCCGAGCTGAAGTCATTCTGCTCGCTCTCCGCTAGAGGCCCGGCCTCTGCGCGGTTCTTTGCGGTGTCTGCGCCCTGCGCATACCCGTGGTCCTTGTTCCTTGTGGAGTCTGTGCTCTGCACAGACTCGTTTTCCTTGTTCTGGGGGTCAGCGCAGTGCGCTGACACTTGGTTCTTCCTGCCAAGGTCTGAGCCCCGCGCAGACCGGGTTGTCTTGGTCCTTGTTGTCGCGGCTGACACTGTGCAAGTGTCAGCGGCTTTTTGCGACTGCTGTGTTGCAGTCGTAGATCCTCCCCCACTTAAAGTGGGAGCCACCACTCCGAGTAAACTCGGTAGACGGGGATGCCGCATGGCATTCACGTAGAACGGTGTATGCCCGGTCGAGGCATGCACCGAGTTGTTGATGGCAAACTCTGCCATCGACAAACACTAGCTCCAGGATTGGAACGAGTGAGCGTAGCTCTTCAAAATGTCGACGAGCACGCGGTTCACGCACTCGGTTTGGCCGTCCGTCTGCGGATGGTCCACAGTCGACATTGAAACCTGGCTCCCAAGAAGTGTAAACACTTCTTGCCACAGGTGCGCTGTGAAGCGCGGGTCTCTGTCCGACACGATGTCGGACGGTATGCCATGTGTTTGAACACCGTGTCAACGAACAGACGGACCGTCTGCTTCGCAGTCACTTCTGCTGGCACCGCAGCAAGATGTACCATCTTGCTGAAGCGGTCTACGAAGACCACAACACCGGTATTCCCTCCGCTGTCCGGGGGAAGACCAAAGATGAAGTCCAAAGACATGGACTTCCAACACTCCGACGGAGTCGGTAGTGATTGTAATGGAGCCTGCGCAAACGGCGCAGGCTTTACGCGTTGGCATACCTCGCGAGCACAGATGTACTTGCGCACCCACTTGTACTGGTGGTGCCAGTAGAAGTCGCGCATGAGAAGGACGTAAGTCTTCTCACGTCCGAGATGTCCCGCAGTCGGGGCATCATGATATTCGTGCATGATCCTGAGTCGCAGGTCATGGTCATTCGGCACGACAACGCGATCCGCGTTGTCGTCGACTGCATTGTAAAGCAGTAATCCATCGTGCACACGAAAGCGGTGTGCACGCGCTCGAAGGTGCTTGGGCAGCTTCTGACGGGACTTGTCAGAAGGCGCTGTGCCATAGGCCAGCAAGAGCTTCGCGTCCGCGTCGTGCGCGTACGCGGCCTTCACATCATCCAACAGAGATGATGTGGGTTTGCTCGATCGCATGGCGTCAATGGCATTGACGTCAACAGCTTCTGCATAGTCCGGCCGACGTGATAACGCGTCGGCCACTACATTCAATCTTCCGGGTTTATATTCGACCCGGAAGTTATACTCCGCAAAGAATGAGAGCCATCTCGCCATTCTTTGTGATATGTGTGGCGACTTCACTGCGGTACGCAGTGAAGCATGGTCGGTGTAGACCACAAATGGTCTACTTCCAAGCAAATACACTCGGAACTTTGCGAGTGCGTACTTCATGGCAAGGAGTTCCTTGTCATGCACCGGATAGTTGCGCTCAGCTGGCTTCAGGTGACGCAGTTGGTAGTAGACGACACGATCACGGCCCTCGTGATCGTGTTGCATCAATGCGCATCCGATTGCAAAGTCGGATGCGTCACATACGACGTGAAATGGACGATCTTGGTCAGCTACTGCCAAGATCGGCGCCTCAGTCAAGCCCCGCTTGACTGCATCGAATGCCTTTTGGCAATCGGGTGTCCAATTCCACACAGCTTCTTTCTTAAGAAGTTGTGAGAGCGGGCGGATCTTGCCCGCGTAATCCTCCACGTACTTGCACAAGTACGTGGCCAAGCCAAGGAACTGCCTCAGTTCCTTGACACTTGAAGGCGTTGGCCATTCATTAATCTCTCTGACCTTTTCTGGGTCAGGGCGAACACCATTCTTTCCTACGAGACACCCGAGGACGGGTATCTCGCTCGCCCCGAAGATACACTTCTTCAGGTTCCCGTACAGCTTATGTTTTCGCATAAGCTCAAGTAGCTTCCGGAGACGCACCCTGTGCATCTCTACGTCGGTCTTCCCGTCCACAGCTCGGCTGTGGATGAACACATCATCGAAGTAGCTCGGTGCGAAGTCGCGCACCGAGCGCAACAAGTGTGTCACGCACCTGTTGAAAGTCGCAGGGGCGTTCTTAAGCCCCTGAGGCATTACTAGCCATTCCCAGAGCATGCCGCTTGGCGTGCTCACTGCCGTGAGAGGGATATCGCTCTCACGCATTAGGATTTGATAAAATCCATCTCGCAAGTCGAGAGCACTGTAAACGGTGCTCCCGGCCATCGAATCGATGATAACATCTTTTCGCGGTATCGGCGTCTGCGCCGGTGCCGTCGCATCGTTCAGCTTGTTGTATGCATGAACAATGCGCCATCCGCCCTGTGGCTTTTTGACAAAAGAACGTCGGAGCACCGTGCGGGGACTTTGATTCCCGCACTTGTCCTGCTTTGCGACGACTTTCAAAGAAGTCGTCGATTGCCTTTACTTGCTCTCGCGGCAGTGGCCACTGCCGCGTGACACAGTACTTCGTGCCCGGCACGAGATCAATCTCGTGCTGAATGCCCTTATCCTGCGGAAGCTCCGCAGGAATCTCTTCCGGGAGTACGTCTTTGTACTCCCTCAACAATTTTCGTAATAGGGACTCGACTTCAGCGATTCTCAGCCTTGTTCCTCGAAGTGCTCTCGCTTCGTCTTCGCACTGAGAATGTCTTCACTCTCAGTGGTACTTCCCATGAAGAGCTGCCTCAGCTCTTCGCTCTCGCTCGCCGTTCTTTCGCTGTCCGAAAGAACGCAGACTTGCTCGATGCGTCCATCGTGCAAATCGCGCGTGAAGCGCTTCCAGTTCATGGCTGGAAGCGAAGTCAACTCCGACGCCGTCGTCGGAGGATTAGCGAGCTCCATTTCACGATACTGGAATCCAGTATCGGTGCGCGTGAAGACGCTTAGCGTCTCGACGTCCGGCGTCACCGCCTCAGTCTGCCCGGCAGTCGGTTCTTGTGGTGTGTCGGTCCCGGACCGAGACTTGCGCAGCGTTTTCCGCTTGAGCCGTCTTCTTGTTGTGCGGAGCCCGGCTCCGCACAGTTGTTCTTCTGGTTCAGGCCCGGCCGTGGACAGTTGTTCGCCGGCGGACCCTGTCCGCGGGCGCGCGGTATCATGCCCGGCTTGACCGCATGGCGCTTCGTGCAGCCCGGCTGCACGGAAATGTTTTCCTTCGCCGACAGACCCTGTCTGCGGGCGCGCGATATCAAGCCCGGCTTGATCGCATGGCGCTTCGTCGTGCAGCCCGGCTGCACGACAGCATGCAAATTGCGTCAGTGCCGTACGTTTGCAACCGTCCGCACGGTTTGCAGCGTCAACTCCCGGAGTTGACAAGCCTTTGTCACCTCGATGCCATTCATTGGCGGAGCCCCTTGGGACCGAGAGTGTGTGGGCTCCCGGGGCCGACGCGTCGTCGTCGACCTGACCTATTCGGTTCAGGGACTGTCCCTTACACGCTTGAACGTGGGTGTTGGTTCCCGGAACCAACACATCTTTTTCTTCCGACGTCGGCGATGCTGCCGACGTTGATCTCACTTGTGCACGCCCTCGCGCACTTCCTGGTCACTCCGGGACAGCGATATTAAGCGCTGTCTCGACTGGCGAGTCGGGCGCACCTGCTGCTGCGTGCGTTGCGGTAACAGGGCCATCGCTCTCTGTTCCGCTGTCGCGTCCGAAGCGCACGAGCGTGCGCTTCTTCCAGTCTATTACCGGATCATGCTGCGCAAGCCCCGGCAAGCCCATTACTACGTCGAACTTATCGTCCAGGTCCAGGACGATAAAGTGTTCGACAAACACTCGTTGTTTGTACGAGAAGCGCACGTCCACGACGCGCTTCTCGGTCTTCACGATGGCACCTGTTGCCAGTCGTACCTCCAGAAGACTTCGAGGTACCTTTACCTCCTCGAAGTCCAGACTCGACAGGCTTCGTAGTCGAACGAAGTTGTTCGACGCGCCTGAATCTACCAAAGCTCGAAGAGCGCCACTCGCTCTCTTCGAGTAAACCTTCAAGATGACTAGGTTCGGCCTGTCATCTTGTTTCTTGCAGTGAGAGCTGGTCTCACTGGGGGCTGCAGTCCTCCGTGTCGCGTGCCCGATGTCGGCACGCGCGACTGCATTACCAGTAGGGCGCCCCGCGCCTACTGGATGTTCACGTTTTTTGTTTGTTCGCGGCGATGCCTAGCATCGCCACGACGGCCACCTCCAGGGGGCATGGGAGCTGTGCACTCCCGTGCAAAGTGACCGATCCTTCCGCAACGGAAGCATCGCACGTTACCTCTCTGCTGCTGGTAACCAGCAGTTGTTGCGTTCGAGAGGTCCATTGGTTCCGGACCTCCCGTCCTCACTACCGGGCGCGGTTGCGACCTCGGCACGTTCACATGTAGTTCAGCCTGCCGCAGGCTAAACTCTTCTTGCATGGCAAGCGTAATCGCAGCTTCGAGAGTACTCGGGTACTCTCGGAAGAGATAGGTCTTCACGGGCCCATCTCTAAGTCCTTTCATGAACGTGACGACCTTGGTCGCCTCGTCAATCGGGTTAGCCACGATATTTGATACCAAATATCGTGCGCGCTGCGCGTAAGCATGGACGTCATGCTTACCCTGCTGAAGGTCGAGGAACTCCGCCCTCGACCGGAATTCGTTTTGCGGGGGCTCAAACGCTTGTCTGAGCTCCTCTTTGAACACTTCGTACGTGCTGAAGCACGTAGGATCGGAGAGTCGGCGTCCATACGCCCAACTCCTTGCGCATCCGCCAAGGCAGGACATGGCGAACGCGACCTTCGACAGTGGGTCGACGATGCGTCGAGCCGCTATGGCTGTGTCGAGCTCGACAAGCCATCGGAGGAGAGGCTCGCCCTCTCTTCCCACGTAATTGCTTACGCTCAACTTTAATGGTTGAGCACGCGGTGTCGTCTCTGACGACGCCGTCACTGAGAAGCAGCGTCACGCTGCTCCTTCATGATGAACCCCAGAGCAACACCATGTTGCTCTGTCGGTGATAGCGTACGCAACATCGTAGCTATCGCCGCTTCTCCAATGACTGTTGACAGTCGTTGGAGGGCCTCCCACACTGGATCTGACAGGTGGGGGTATTCCGCGCGTGCAACATGCGTTGCAGGCGTAGTGGATCTCTCCATGGGAACCTCCGTGCTCATGGGGTTCTCGGCTCCGCGTTCGTACACCGCGTACGAACGTCAAGCAGTCGGTCGTTGGACGGACTACAAAGTGCTACCAGGTGTAGTGGGTCTAACTTGACTCACTACTTTAGCTTACACGTTGCGCTACGAGTATGAGGAAGCGTAGGTACTTAGAAATAACTTGAGTTAATTATACTTGAGTCCACAAGTATAATATAAATCAAATAAAGTAGCTTAGTTAAGGTAAAATGAGAACTGTATTGTTTGCGAGTTGATCTTCCTCCTAAATCTGCTAAAACTGTTTATCATCTATGAAAGGGGATGTCAGCGGCTGGCTGTCAGAGCCCCGCCAATATGCACGTCTCTAATTGGTAGAAAGATGCTGCTTTCTACCAATAGGATCTTTTGGGAATGTGTGGACCACTCATTGTGGTGGCCCACTTCAATGTATCCATTGGTGTGACTTACACCAAGGTGAGGAAGTATCTAAAACTTTCTACAGATATTTTATCTGTTAAAATCACAAGTGGCTTATAGCCACTTGTGCGTGTAACCTCGTTACAGCAACCAACGTTCTTCGCGGAAACATTTTACCGAATGGGTCTACAACTCTTGGTGATTATCGGGCTGCAAACCTACGCCCAAGCCCCTCACCACAAAATTAACAGAAGGTCCGCTGCAAACCGCCAGCCTACTCTACGAACAACGCCCTAGTAGATCCGTACTCATCATGTAGCCGCGGATTTTCGAAATGCACTCCTCATCCTATGCCTCAGCTCGATGTAACCGAGCTTCCTGGCAGCGTCCGACGTGCCTTGGAACTTAGTCTCAAGGCAGCATAAGAGATACGAGAACGGCGTCTGGAGGTGTTCCTTTCAGTTTACAATATATACCGACGCCAACCGCGTTGGCCAATATCTCAAGATCATGCGCCGGAAACGATCAATTTCAACTGGACCACGGCAGGCTAAAGGCTCTCCCTTCTCTGATTATTAAGCACGGTTTCAAACTCCAGCTAGTCGTGGAATCAGTGCGAGGTCAGTCCCCGTCCGACCCGCGGCCCAATAAGGCATTATCGCCAAAACGCATCCGCAAGCTTCTGACTGGATACAAGTACTGCGACTTGGTGTGCGAGGTGGCATTAAGTGGTATCAACCCGGCGTGGAAAATTGAGCAGCCTGACCAACAAAATACGCCCCACAAACAACAAGTCGGCGGATTGACACATCAACACGATCATTAAGAGCATCCGTGAAGGACAAGATAAAGGCCAATACTGGTACTAGGCGAGTCGATACTCGAGTACATATCCAACATCCAAATCAGCCCGTTGGGAGCGGTACCGAACGCTAACACGGATCCTCGACTCGAAACACGGCTAATCCATGACTTACACTTCCCGAACGGTGCGTCAACAAACGATGCATCAGACAAAGACAGTTTTCCGGCAATACATTATCGTCATGTTGCTGCAATCGCCCGACGAATCGAAGAATGTTACGAGATGAACCCAGCTGTGGTGGCGTGCATCCTCAAAGGAGACGTAAAAAGGGCCTTCCGGCACTTAATGATGATTTCCAGGAGCGCCAAATGGATGGGAGCAAAACTGGTCCAGCTCGGTATCGTTATCGTCGACATGGCTGCACCATTCGGCTGGACAGGCTCTCCTGCGTTTTACGGAGCGTTCGGAGGGACTATCTCGTGGCTCGTTGGTCGGGAAAGCCCAGACTCATTATCATTAAATGTGGACGACGCGACACCATTCTTTTCCTATGGATGGGCCGACGATCACATCTTGGTAGAACCAGATATTCCCGGCCGCCTAGAATCAGCAGCAACCGCCCTACGGCTAGCTATGATGGCTGTGCTAGGGCCATGGGCTATCAATGAGAAAACATTCTCACTAGAGCACGAACATTAAAGTACTGGGCTTAGAATTCGATACGATCTCGCGCACAGTCTCGATGCCAACGGAAAAACTACAAAAGGCTCGGCTGCGAGTAACCCAGGCAGCGAAAAAGGCGAAAATCTCGAAACGCGAGCTTCAGTGTCTCCTGGGTAGTCTCCGGCACGTTACTACGTGTCTTCGCAGCGCCAAACCGTTCCACCAGCGCCTCCAGTTTGCGCTGTCTAAGCTGTCAGGGTGGGGATTTATCATAATGAATATCTCAATGCAGCGAGATTTGGAGTGGTGCGACATTATTCTTACACAGGGTCAGTGGTGGTCACTACCAGCGTCAATGTTCTGCGCAAACCCCACAATTGATGTTCATTTATACATGGACTCAAGCAACCAAGGACTAGCTGTATTAGACCCTGCTCACCACCGCTACATCTAGCTAAAGTTTGACGACGAAAACATAACAGTGCTCGCACAAGCAACCGGTGTCAACACTTTCCACATTAACGTCAGGGAGCAACTTTGTGTCACACTAGCATGCTGGATATGGGGACCAAAATGGAAACCAAACCCGGGTTCTCTCACCCACGTACGGTCCTGGACCGACAACACTAGTGCGGTCGCATGGACGAATAATTTGTACAGCAATATTCTCTCTCTCTCTCTCTCTCTCTCTCTCTCTCTCTCTCTCAGGAAGGAGCTAAATCGCGCAATTGGCTTCGCCGAAGCCACACTTGGATTTCGAATTTCCGCCGGCCACCTACCGGGCGCTGGGATACTCTAGCCGATCCCGGATCACGCGCGTGGACAGCGCCCCACAATACAATACGGCCTAACTTTATTTCGTCATGGACACAGGACCAAATTCCGAGCCAACTCCGACACATCTACAGAACGTTCTCGATGCCCTGCAAGCCAAATCACTCGCCACCGACAGTCAGAGGAAATATGCTGGGACGTGGAACGAGTGGACTAGCTGGTGCAACGAACATGGATACTCTCCCAGGATACACAGCACAGACGACAACGGATCCCAACGGCTGGCTCTGTTCGCTGCATCCCGGTGGCTACCCCACAATGGCCAACGCGGAAACGCTTCCAGCCCAAACTCAGCCAAATTGCGTGGTATCATTGGAGGTACAGAGGCTCGACTGTCGGACTGCATGCCGGACACCAACTTGCAATGCAAGGGATGCAGCGGGTGTCGCGGCCACCAACACAAACGAGCCGATCGCACCACGAATTCTGCAACTCTTACTCCAAAACTGCAACTTCAACACAGCCCATGATTGCGTCTTTTGAGAGGTTGCTCTCATGGGCTAATTCTTTTTGTTACGGCGCAGCGAGTACCTAGCCGACAAAGGGTGTCTGAAGCCTTATCTAACGGGGTTACACACACAAGTGACAACAGTCACTTGTGCATGACAACTGTCACTTGTGCATGGCAATTGCCGCTTATGGTTTAACAGATAAATATCTGTTAAAGGTTTTAGATACTTCCTCACATTGGTGTAAGACACACCAATGGATACATTGAAGTGGGCCACCACAATGAGTGGTCCACACATTCCCAAAAGATCCTATTGGTAGAAAGCAGCATCTTTCTACCAATTAGAGACGTGCATATTGGCGGGGCTCTGACAGCCAGCCGCTGACATCCCCTTTCATAGATGATAAACAGTTTTAGCAGATTTAGGAGGAAGATCAACTCGCAAACAATACAGTTCTCATTTTACCTTAACTAAGCTACTTTATTTGATTTATATTATACTTGTGGACTCAAGTATAATTAACTCAAGTTATTTCTAAGTACCTACGCTTCCTCATACTCGTAGCGCAACGTGTAAGCTAAAGTAGTGAGTCAAGTTAGACCCACTACACCTGGTAGTACTTTGTAGTCCGTCCAACGACCGACTGCTTGACGTTCGTACGCGGTGTACGAACGCGGAGCCGAGAACCCCATGAGCACGGAGGTTCCCATGGAGAGATCCACTACGCCTGCAACGCATGTTGCACGCGCGGAATACCCCCACCTGTCAGATCCAGAGTGGGAGGCCCTCCAACGACTGTCAACAGTCATTGGAGAAGCGGCGATAGCTACGATGTTGCGTACGCTATCACCGACAGAGCAACATGGTGTTGCTCTGGGGTTCATCATGAAGGAGCAGCGTGACGCTGCTTCCTCAGTGACGGCGTCGTCAGAGACGACACCGCGTGCTCAACCATTAAAGTTGAGCGTAAGCAATTACGTGGGAAGAGAGGGCGAGCCTCTCCTCCGATGGCTTGTCGAGCTCGACACAGCCATAGCGGCTCGACGCATCGTCGACCCACTGTCGAAGGTCGCGTTCGCCATGTCCTGCCTTGGCGGATGCGCAAGGAGTTGGGCGTATGGACGCCGACTCTCCGATCCTACGTGCTTCAGCACGTACGAAGTGTTCAAAGAGGAGCTCAGACAAGCGTTTGAGCCCCCGCAAAACGAATTCCGGTCGAGGGCGGAGTTCCTCGACCTTCAGCAGGGTAAGCATGACGTCCATGCTTACGCGCAGCGCGCACGATATTTGGTATCAAATATCGTGGCTAACCCGATTGACGAGGCGACCAAGGTCGTCACGTTCATGAAAGGACTTAGAGATGGGCCCGTGAAGACCTATCTCTTCCGAGAGTACCCGAGTACTCTCGAAGCTGCGATTACGCTTGCCATGCAAGAAGAGTTTAGCCTGCGGCAGGCTGAACTACATGTGAACGTGCCGAGGTCGCAACCGCGCCCGGTAGCGAGGACGGGAGGTCCGGAACCAATGGACCTCTCGAACGCAACAACTGCTGGTTACCAGCAGCAGAGAGGTAACGTGCGATGCTTCCGTTGCGGAAGGATCGGTCACTTTGCACGGGAGTGCACAGCTCCCATGCCCCCTGGAGGTGGCCGTCGTGGCGATGCTAGGCATCGCCGCGAACAAACAAAAAACGTGAACATCCAGTAGGCGCGGGGCGCCCTACTGGTAATGCAGTCGCGCGTGCCGACATCGGGCACGCGACACGGAGGACTGCAGCCCCCAGTGAGACCAGCTCTCACTGCAAGAAACAAGATGACAGGCCGAACCTAGTCATCTTGAAGGTTTACTCGAAGAGAGCGAGTGGCGCTCTTCGAGCTTTGGTAGATTCAGGCGCGTCGAACAACTTCGTTCGACTACGAAGCCTGTCGAGACTTGACTTCGAGGAGGTAAATGCACCTCGAAGTCTTCTGGAGGTACGACTGGCAACAGGTGCCATCGTGAAGACCGAGAAGCGCGTCGTGGACGTGCGCTTCTCGTACAAACAACGAGTGTTTGTCGAACACTTTATCGTCCTGGACCTGGACGATAAGTTCGACGTAGTAATGGGCTTGCCGGGGCTTGCGCAGCATGATCCGGTAATAGACTGGAAGAAGCGCACGCTCGTGCGCTTCGGACGCGACAGCGGAACAGAGAGCGATGGCCCTGTTACCGCAACGCACGCAGCAGCAGGTGCGCCCGACTCGCCAGTCGAGACAGCGCTTAATATCGCTGTCCCGGAGTGACCAGGAAGTGCGCGAGGGCGTGCACAAGTGAGATCAACGTCGGCAGCATCGCCGACGTCGGAAGAAGAAGATGTGTTGGTTCCGGGAACCAACACCCACGTTCAAGCGTGTAAGGGACAGTCCCTGACCCGAATAGGTCAGGTCGACGACGACGCGTCGGCCCCGGGAGCCCACACACCCTCGGTCCCAAGGGGCTCCGCCAATGAATGGCATCGAGGTGACAAAGGCTTGTCAACTCCGGGAGTTGACGCTGCAAACCGTGCGGACGGTTGCAAACGTACGACACTGACGCAATTTGCATGCTGTCGTGCAGCCGGGCTGCACGAAGCGCCATGCGGTCAAGCCGGGCATGATACCGCGCGCCCGCGGACAGGGTCCGCCGGCGAACAACTGTCCACGGCCGGGCCTGAACCAGAAGAACAACTGTGCGGAGCCGGGCTCCGCACAACAAGAAGACGGCTCAAGCGGAAAACGCTGCGCAAGTCTCGGTCCGGGACCGACACACCACAAGAACCGACTGCCGGGCAGACTGAGGCGGTGACGCCGGACGTCGAGACGCTAAGCGTCTTCACGCGCACCGATACTGGATTCCAGTATCGTGAAATGGAGCTCGCTAATCCTCCGACGACGGCGTCGGAGTTGACTTCGCTTCCAGCCATGAACTGGAAGCGCTTCACGCGCGATTTGCACGATGGACGCATCGAGCAAGTCTGCGTTCTTTCGGACAGCGAAAGAACGGCGAGCGAGAGCGAAGAGCTGAGGCAGCTCTTCATGGGAAGTACCACTGAGAGTGAAGACATTCTCAGTGCGAAGACGAAGCGAGAGCACTTCGAGGAACAAGGCTGAGAATCGCTGAAGTCGAGTCCCTATTACGAAAATTGTTGAGGGAGTACAAAGACGTACTCCCGGAAGAGATTCCTGCGGAGCTTCCGCAGGATAAGGGCATTCAGCACGAGATTGATCTCGTGCCGGGCACGAAGTACTGTGTCACGCGGCAGTGGCCACTGCCGCGAGAGCAAGTAAAGGCAATCGACGACTTCTTTGAAAGTCGTCGCAAAGCAGGACAAGTGCGGGAATCAAAGTCCCCGCACGGTGCTCCGACGTTCTTTTGTCAAAAAGCCACAGGGCGGATGGCGCATTGTTCATGCATACAACAAGCTGAACGATGCGACGGCACCGGCGCAGACGCCGATACCGGGAAAAGATGTTATCATCGATTCGATGGCCGGGAGCACCGTTTACAGTGCTCTTGACTTGCGAGATGGATTTTATCAAATCCTAATGCGTGAGAGCGATATCCCTCTCACGGCAGTGAGCACGCCAAGCGGCATGCTCTGGGAATGGCTAGTAATGCCTCAGGGGCTTAAGAACGCCCCTGCGACTTTCAACAGGTGCGTGACACACTTGTTGCGCTCGGTGCGCGACTTCGCACCGAGCTACTTCGATGATGTGTTCATCCACAGCCGAGCTGTGGACGGGAAGACCGACGTAGAGATGCACAGGGTGCATCTCCGGAAGCTACTTGAGCTTGTGCGAAAGCATAAGCTCTACGCGAACCTGAAGAAGTGTATCTTCGGGGCGAGCGAGATACCCGTCCTCGGGTGTCTCATAGGGGAAAATGGTGTTCGCCCTGACCCAGAAAAGGTCAGAGAGATTAATGAATGGCCAACGCCTTCAAGTGTCAAGGAACTGAGGCAGTTCCTTGGCTTGGCCACGTACTTGTGCAAGTACGTGGAGGATTACGCGGGCAAGATCCGCCCGCTCTCACAACTTCTTAAGAAAGAAGCTGTGTGGAATTGGACACCCGATTGCCAAAAGGCATTCGATGCAGTCAAGCGGGGCTTGACTGAGGCGCCGATCTTGGCAGTAGCTGACCAAGATCGTCCATTTCACGTCGTATGTGACGCATCCGACTTTGCAATCGGATGCGCATTGATGCAACACGATCACGAGGGCCGTGATCGTGTCGTCTACTACCAACTGCGTCACCTGAAGCCAGCTGAGCGCAACTATCCGGTGCATGACAAGGAACTCCTTGCCATGAAGTACGCACTCGCAAAGTTCCGAGTGTATTTGCTTGGAAGTAGACCATTTGTGGTCTACACCGACCATGCTTCACTGCGTACCGCAGTGAAGTCGCCACACATATCACAAAGAATGGCGAGATGGCTCTCATTCTTTGCGGAGTATAACTTCCGGGTCGAATATAAACCCGGAAGATTGAACGTGGTGGCCGACGCGTTATCACGTCGGCCGGACTATGCAGAAGCTGTTGACGTCAATGCCATTGACGCCATGCGATCGAGCAAACCCACATCATCTCTGTTGGATGATGTGAAGGCCGCGTACGCGCACGACGCGGACGCGAAGCTCTTGCTGGCCTATGGCACAGCGCCTTCTGACAAGTCCCGTCAGAAACTGCCCAAGCACCTTCGAGCGCGTGCACACCGCTTTCGTGTGCACGAAGGACTACTGCTTTACAATGCAGTCGACGACAACGCGGATCGCGTTGTCGTGCCGAATGACCATGACCTGCGACTCAGGATCATGCACGAATATCATGATGCCCCGACTGCGGGACATCTCGGACGTGAGAAGACTTACGTCCTTCTCATGCGCGACTTCTACTGGCACCACCAGTACAAGTGGGTGCGCAAGTACATCCGTGCTTGCGAGGTGTGCCAACGCGTAAAGCCTGCGCCGTTTGCGCAGGCTCCATTACAATCACTACCGACTCCGTCGGAGTGTTGGAAGTCCATGTCTTTGGACTTCATCTTTGGTCTTCCCCCGGACAGCGGAGGGAATACCGGTGTTGTGGTCTTCGTAGACCGCTTCAGCAAGATGGTACATCTTGCTGCGGTGCCAGCAGAGGTGACCGCGAAGCAGACGCCCGTCTGTTCGTCGACATGGTGTTCAAACACCATGGCATGCCGTCCGACATCGTGTCGGACAGAGACCCGCGCTTCACAGCGCATCTGTGGCAAGAAGTGTTTACACTTCTTGGGAGCCAGCTTTCCATGTCGACTGCGGATCATCCGCAGACGGACGGTCAAACCGAGCGCGTGAATCGCGTGCTCGTCGACATTTTGAAGAGCTACGCTCACTCGTTCCAATCCTGGAGCTAGTGTTTGTCGATGGCAGAGTTTGCCATCAACAACTCGGTGCATGCCTCGACCGGGCATACACCGTTCTACGTGAATGCCATGCGGCATCCCCGTCTACCGAGTTTACTCGGAGTGGTGGCTCCCACTTTAAGTGGGGGAGGATCTACGACTGCAATACAGCAGCCGCAGAAAACCGCTGACACTTGCACAGTGTCAGCTGCAACAATGGACAAACCACATGAGTCTGCGCAGGGCGCAGACTCCCCCAACAACAAAGCTAACGACCACGGGTCTGCGCAGGGCGCAGACACCGCGAAGAACCACGCAGAGGCCGGGCCTCTTGCGGAGAGCGAGCTGAACGAGTTCAGCTCGGATGCGATTGACTTTATCAATAAAAGACAAACCGTAATTCGGTTTGTCCAGGACACGATTGCAGCTTCTGTGGATAAACAGAAGCTGAACGCCGATAATATTGGCAGGGGCAACACAAATGAATTCAAAGTTAGTTCATTGGTTTTGTTATCTACTCAAAACCTGCCCAAACATGCAGTTTCGGATTTCGGAGCAAGCAAGCTTGCTCCGCGCTTCATCGGGCCATTCACGGTGATGGCACGCCACGGTAACGCATACACGCTAGACATACCGTCTAGCATGCGGCTCCACCCGACATTTTATGTCGGGCGGTTAAAGCCATACCTCCATCACGAGCCAAGTGGCTCGTCTGACCCGAAGAGACAGACTCGGCAGGGGAAACCCTCCTCTCCAGCGCGTAGTCGCGCTGGAGCAGTTAATACAGTCTGGCCTACAGCCCGACCGGCACGTTCAAGGCGGTCTGGGAGACCGCCAGAGCCGGGACACGAAGGGACAGAGCGGCAACCGCCGCGCTCTGAAGGTACTCCACGACCGTCACTTGGTCGTGGAGCAACACGAGATGAAGGTCAACACGGCGTTGACCATCGGGGCGTGTTTCCACCACCTCCGCCACCGCTGCGAGACGCACGCGGAGAAATTCGCTGGATCGTCCAGCGAATTGTTGATCATAGGAAACAATCCGAGGTCCGGATTGTTTTCGCATTCGCTGGAGAGGTTTCCCTCCCTAACACGACACGTGGGAACCACGGAACGTCCTGATGGAAGACGTTCCGGACATGGTGAAGGAGTACGAAACCCAACACGCACTACCAGCAAGAAGGTAGTGCGAGCGCTGTAGTAATCTACAACGCCTGACGACTCGCGTGCTAGATAATTAGCACGGAAATCATTGAAGCTTTCAGGTATGCATATAGTATACCTGTTGTGGTCGCGGTTGCTAATACGCACCGCCACATGGACGGACACCAGCCTCCACCGCAACAGCGTGGAGTTGTTAATACTTGCCTCACTTCGAGAAGGACTCGAAGTGCTTTGGCGCTTACTTACCCGATCACGGTAAGCAACAGAAATTCGCTTAGAGATGTCGACGCATAGACGTGGTCGACATCGAAGAATCATACACAGACACTGTGTTGTCTGTCGTCGTGGTAGCGGCGCACCTCGCGCTACCGCGCATTGTACTCAGCAACAGAGAGTTTAAACTCTGTTGCAATGGTGGTCTTCAGCTTGATCGTGCTCATTGGAGATGAGCACGGAAATCCCCAGCACAAACAATTGACAAGCAGTCAATATTAATTGACGTGTCGATACCGACACGTCTAAGCTTAACGGGGGGATGGTGTAACGGGGTTACACACACAAGTGACAACAGTCACTTGTGCATGACAACGGTCACAAGTGACAACTGTCACTTGTGCATGGCAATTGCCGCTTATGGTTTAACAGATAAATATCTGTTAAAGGTTTTAGATACTTCCTCACATTGGTGTAAGACACACCAATGGATACATTGAAGTGGGCCACCACAATGAGTGGTCCACACATTCCCAAAAGATCCTATTGGTAGAAAGCAGCATCTTTCTACCAATCAGAGACATGCATATTAGCGGGGCTCTGACAGCCAGCCGCTGCCAACCCTTTTATAGATGATAAACAGTTTTTAGCAGTTTTAGGAGGAAGATCAATTTACAAACAATACAGTTCTCATTTTACCTAATCTAAGTCACTTGGAATCCTTTCTTACTTAACTTATATTTGTCTATTCAAATATAATTAACCTAATTAATTACTAAGTACTTACGCTTCCTCATACACGTTGCGCAACGTGTAAGCTAAAGTAGTGAGTCAAGTTAGACTCACTACACCTTACGTCCTGTGCCATAATGATGTGAGATGCCTGACACCCGACGACAGCATAGCAACTCAGGAACGCGAGGCGACCGTGGTAAAGGTGCACTTCAGAGGCAGCAAAACCGACCAAAGCGGCAAGGGCGAAACGAGAATTCTTGAGCGGTCAAACACATGGTGGGCAAGCCCAGTACGAGCTGCATGGCTCCTGTCGCAACACCGTGGACACAGGGGAATCGCGGCCAACGCCCCTCTGCAGCGTCAACCAGACAGGGCTGCCGATAATAGCATTGCCATAAAAATAATGTTCATACTTTCCATGCATAATATATGTTATCTGAACCCCGACATGTCATAATTTATGCTCACTTCCTACGAAATGTGATAATTTATCCATCACGGTTGTTGTGCAGTCCTGACCAACCAGTCTCGATCCAACCGGACTTCGTACGTCATGACCAACCAACCGCGATGCTTCCAGTACTCACCAGAGGCTGCTGCTCCCATTCTGCATTTTGCAAACCACCAGCAACTACCCGTCCCACCCAGTCCACCCCGCAATGGTCTTCGTTTCGCGCCCTGCCGGCACAAGCTTCACCTCCGCCCAGGTTACTGGGTTCTACTTTCGGCCGTACCGCGATGACCATGATGAAGTCATCCTCGCGTACTTCCGTTGCCGTTGCGGTACGATCCGAAATCAGACCCGCCGCAACGGTCTGACGAACCTCATGCAGCACGTGAGGCGCGAGCACTCCCAATTTCGACACGGAGATGCTTGAAGCCACGACGGGGGAAACGGGATCTTTGTTGAACTACGTTCGGCAGACTTCACAGACTCTATATGGATGGCTACTTTGGATTGCCATGAACAATCTGCCTCTCTCTTTCTGCGAGAATCGAGCAGCTCGACGGTGAGTCAAGCACTTGCCTCTACATTTTGAAAAGAAATGTGCATACTAATACAAACGGAATTACGTTTATTTGTTGTCTAAAACTAGCTTCACGACTCTGGATTCGATCTGTGTGGAACGACGATGGAAGGGGTCGGTTTGGCAGTTGAGAGGTCCATTGCATCCGAGATGCCGGACATTTTTGGCCTCGTTTTGGATGGATGGACCCACATTTCTGAGCACTACCTTGCCGTTTTCGCCTGCTACGAAGTCGACGGCAAGGTAAAGTGTCCGCTTCTGTGCATGGCTCCTCTCCTGAACGAGAAGGACGACGGCCTTTCCGCTGCTGCTCACAGGGGGTTCCTCGCTGACATGCTGCCACGCGACTTCGGTAAGCAGCTGAACCAGTGCGTCTTCATTTCTGGTGACAACTGTAGCGTCAACAGACGGCTTGCTACCCTAGTGGGCGTACCCCTAGTCGGGTGTGCCTCTCACCGACTCAACCGAGCTGTGCAACAGCAGCTTGAAGACAAAGAGACCCACCTTGCTGAAGTGCAAGCGCTGATGGTCAAGCTACGGACACTTACTCAATCTGCAAAGTTGCGGTACGCCTTCTTATTTGGAGCTGTTTACGCTATTCAGTTACTAATTGTTTTTATTTCTCATGATTCATTTTAATTTCAGCCTTAAAACGGACCTCCGACCTGTAATTCGCCAAGATATCCGTTGGAATTCAACGTTCTCGATGCTGCATCGGTACTTCCAGCTCCTGGAGCACCATGACAGGAACGATGACGACATCGCAGACATGCTATCTGCTCCGGCTTGCAACCGCAGCTTGCGCTCTATGTACAAAAAACTTAAAGATGTCGAATCTGCTTCGAATGCTCTCCAAGGAAGTGATGTGGACCTGCTAGATGTACGCGAATGGTTTGACGGGCTTATTGCTGAGAACCCTCAGTACGCCTCGTACCTTGGTAAGCTTAATGTGCGGGTATGATTGCTATTCTAACTGAAACATTTATTCTATGCAGGCCCGCGTGCTGATATCGTCCACAGCCCCGACTTTGAGTCTGGCTGCGTCCGCGTGCTCCGGGGTAAGACGGATAGGCTGACCTGGGCCGAGAAGGCGGCTGTAGTGGGTCTAACTTGACTCACTACTTTAGCTTACACGTTGCGCAACGTGTATGAGGAAGCGTAAGTACTTAGTAATTACTTAGGTTAATTATATTTGAATACACAAATATAAGTTAAGTAACAAAAGGATTCCAAGTGACTTAGATTAGGTAAAATGAGAACTGTATTGTTTGTAAATTGATCTTCCTCTAAAATCTGCTAAAAACTGTTTATCATCTATGAAAGGGTTGGCAGCGGCTGGCTGTCAGAGCCCCGCTAATATGCATGTCTCTGATTGGTAGAAAGATGCTGCTTTCTACCAATAGGATCTTTTGGGTATGTGTGGACCACTCACTGTGGTGGTCCACTTCAATGTATCCATCGGTGTGTCTTACACCAATGTGAGGAAGTATCCAAAACGTTTAACAGATAACCTATCTGTTAAATTCACAAGTGGCTTGCAGCCACTTGTACGTGTAACCCCGTTACACCATCCCCCCCCTTAAGGTTAGACGCGCGGGGTCCCCGCACGTCAATCTTTGGAATTGACCATTCGTCAATTCTCCGCGTTTGGAGAAGAAATCCGCGCTCATTCAACGATGAGCGCGCCTCAGAAGAAGTCCGCAAAGTCGATGGGGAGTCATCTCTCCATCGACGACTACTTCGAACGCCAGAAGGCGAAGTACGGTGACGTCGTCGACTTCGACGACGACGATGAAGACATGGAGGGCGAGGAGGACTCGCCCTCAAAGCGTAAAGACTCAGTGTCGAGCGAATCGCTCGACCCTCACGCCAAGAACGTTCGTCCGCGTGAAGGGGACGAATCGGACGCTTCGAGCTCGAAGCGTTCGCGTACTGAGAGTGATACCCCACTCGCTTCGGCTGGGGCTCTCAGTACTCCGCGCGCTGCTGCTGCAGCGCGTGATGTTAAAGCTCAAGGCTCTCCGCGCGCTGCGCCTGCAGCGCGCGATCCATGGATGCCGTCCGCGTCCGAGATCGCGGACCGGTTTGGGAACTCGGTACCTCCGAATGAGGTGCCGCTGTACGTATGCAGCGCCATCAAAGATGACGCTGTGGCTGCCGAGCTGCACTTTGATGCGGAATCGCATCAAAGGCGCGATTACTACATCGGACTCTTTCATGAGCTCCGATGGTTTCAAAGCAAGAGGACCTCTTCTCGCAGCAAAGTGCCCGAATGGCAGGCACTTTGTCAAAGCTGGAACGCCTTTGTTGAGAACTTCAACAAGAGGCCGAGTGCTTACCGTGATCGGATTAAGCAAGCGCGTGATCGCTTCGAGACGTACTCGAAGCGTGGAAAACTGGAGCAACTTCATGTTGCTGCTGAGGAGGCGAATGTGCCGTGCGCTGTGCCCGAGGGCTTTCAGTGCACGAAGTGCTTCCCAGGCGCGGTTCGCTTGAGCGACCGCGACCTGAACGGGTACACGTCGTTCCGTGTGCCCGAGAGTCTCAAAGAGCTCCGTGCTAAGTTCTTAGCACGTGAGGGTTCGGGCGCTGGCGATGATCGCAGCGCTCGCTCTACTTCCGTTGTGCCAGTGCGTACTGCTCCTCGTACGCCCTCACCATTTCCGGAACGTCCTCCAGCAAGACGTTCCGCGGCTCCCATGTATCTCGATGGGGAGGAAATCCTCTCCAACGAATACGAAAACGAGCCCCTTGAGGGTTCGTTTTCGGGATACTATGGTCAACAATCCGCTCAACAATCCAGCGGGTTGAGCCGTGGGCGTCACGGATCGGCGGTGGCGGGGGTGGGAACACGCCCCGGGTATGATCAGCCCCGGGCTGATCAGTATGCGCCTCTCCACGACCGGGTGACCGTCGTGGAGCGTCTGCAGGGCGCTGAGTTTGCCGCCCTGAAACAGGAGCTGGCGAACCAGAAGGCCCAAGTTGCGGCGGTCTCGCAGACCGCCTCGAACATCCAGGTCGAGCTGGGGACCCAGATGAAGGGGTTGCTCCAGCGCGTCCGCGCGCTAGAGGAGAGGTTGCTCGTCGCCGAGGCCAAGTCCTCCGCTTCTGCCTCGGCTCCTGCCGAGGCTTCGGGTCAGCCGAGCTAGATGGCTCGTGCTGCAGGTATGGCTTCAGCCGTCCGACGTAGAAGGTCGGATGGAGGCGCATGCTAGACGGTATGTCTAGCGTGTAAGCGTTGCCGTGCCGTGCCAACACAGTGAACGGCCCGATGAAGCGCGGAGCAAGCTTGCTTGCTCCGAAATCCGAAACTGCATGTCTAGGCAGGTTTTGTGTAGCTAACAAAACTAATGAACCAACTTTAAATTCATTTGTGTTGCCTCTGCCCGCATTGTCTGCGTTCAGCTTCTGTTGATCAACAGAAGCTGCTATTGTGTCTTGGACAAACCGAATCACGGCTTGTCTTTTGGTGATGAAACTGATTGCATCCGAGCTGAAGTCATTCAGCTCGCTCTCCGCTAGAGGCCCGGTCTCTGCGTGGTTCTTTGCGGTGTCTGCGCCCTGCGCAGACCCGTGGTCGTTGGCCATGTTGTTGGGGGAGTCTGCGCCCTGCGCAGACTCATGTGGTTTGTCCATTGTTGCAGCTGACACTGTGCAAGTGTCAGCGGTTTTCTGCGGCTGCTGTATTGCAGTCGTAGATCCTCCCCCACTTAAAGTGGGAGCCATCACTCCGAGTAAACTCGGGAGGCGTGGATGCCGCATGGCATTCACGTAGAACGGTGTATGCCCGGTCGAGGCATGCACTGAGTTATTGATGGCAAACTCTGCCATCGATAAACACTCGCTCCAGTATTGGAACGAGTGAGCGTAGCTCTTCAACATATCGACGAGCACGCGATTCACGCGCTCGGTTTGACCGTCCGTCTGCGGATGATCCGCAGTCGACATGGAAAGCTGGCTCCCAAGAAGTGTAAACACTTCTTGCCACAGATGCGCTGTGAAGCGCGGGTCTCTGTCCGACACGATGTCGGACGGCATGCCATGGTGTTTGAACACCATGTCGACGAACAGACGGGCTGTCTGCTTCGCGGTCACCTCTGCTGGCACCGCAGCAAGATGTACCATCTTGCTGAAACGGTCTACGAAGACCACAACACCGGTATTCCCTCCGCTATCCGGGGGAAGACCAAAGATGAAGTCCAAAGACATGGACTTCCAGCACTCCGACGGAGTCGGTAGTGATTGCAGTGGAGCCTGCGCGAATGGCGCAGGCTTTACGCGTTGGCATACCTCGCAAGCACGGATGTACTTGCGCACCCACTATACTGGTGGTGCCAGTAGAAGTCGCGCGTGAAGGACGTAAGTCTTCTCACGTCCGAGATGTCCCGCAGTCGGGGCATCATGATACTCGTACATGATCCTGAGTCGCAGGTCATGGTCATTTGGCACGACAACGCGATCCGCGTTGTCGTCGACTGCATTGTAAAGCAGTAGTCCTTCGTGCACACGAAAGCGGTGTGCACGCGCTCGAAGGTGCTTGGGCAGCTTCTGACGGGACTTGTCAGAAGGCGCTGTGCCATAGGCCAGCAAGAGCTTCGCGTCCGCGTCGTGCGCGTACGCGGCCTTCACATCATCCAACAGAGATGATGTGGGTTTGCTCGATCGCATGGCGTCAATGGCATTGACGTCAACAGCTTCTGCATAGTCCGGCCGACGTGATAACGCGTCGGCCACCACGTTCAATCTTCCGGGTTTGTATTCGACCCGGAAGTTATACTCCGCAAAGAATGAGAGCCATCTCGCCATTCTTTGTGATATGTGTGGCGACTTCACTGCGGTACGCAGTGAAGCATGGTCGGTGTAGACCACAAATGGTCTACTCCCAAGCAAGTACACTCGGAACTTTGCGAGTGCATACTTCATGGCAAGGAGTTCCTTGTCATGCACCGGATAGTTGCGCTCAGCTGGCTTCAGCTGACGCGATTGGTAGACGACACGATCACGGCCCTCGTGATCGTGTTGCATCAACGCGCATCCGATCGCGAAAGTCGGATGCGTCACACTACGTGAAATGGGCGATCTTGGTCAGCCACTGCCAAGATCGGCGCCTCAGTCAAGCCCCGCTTGACTGTATCGAATGCCTTTGGCAATCGGGTGTCCAATTCCACACAGCTTCTTTCTTAAGAAGCTGTGACAGCGGGCGGATCTTGCCCGCATAGTCCTCCACGTACTTGCACAAGTACGTGGCCAAGGAACTGCCTCAGTTCCTTGACACTTGATGGCGTTGGCCATTCGTTAATCACTCTGACCTTTTCTGGGTCAGGGCGGACACCATTCTTCCCTACGAGACACCCGAGGACGGGTATCTCGCTCGCCCCGAAGATACACTTCTTCAGGTTCGCGTAGAGCTTATGCTTTCGCACAAGCTCAAGTAGCTTCCGGAGATGCACCCTGTGCATCTCTACGTCGATCTTCCCGTCCACAGCCCGGCTGTGGATGAATACATCATCGAAGTAGCTCGGTGCGAAGTCGCGCACCGAGCGCAACAAGTGCGTCACGCACCTGTTGAAAGTCGCAGGGGCGTTCTTAAGCCCCTGTGGCATTACTAGCCATTCCCAGAGCATGCCGCTTGGCGTGCTCACTGCCGTGAGAGGGATATCGCTCTCACGCATTAGGATTTGATAAAATCCATCTCGCAAGTCGAGAGCACTGTAAACGGTGCTCCCGGCCATCGAATCGATGATAATATCTTTTCCGTGGTATCGGCGTCTGCGCCGGTACCGTCGCATCGTTCAGCTTGTTGTAGGCATGAACGATGCGCCATCCGCCCTGTGGCTTCTTGACACAGAACGTCGGAGCACTGTGCGGGGACTTTGATTCCCGCACTTGTCCTGCTTTACGACGACTTTCAAAGAAGTCGTCGATCGCTTTCACTTGCTCTCGCGGCAGTGGCCACTGCCGCGTGACACAGTACTTCGTGCCCGGCACGAGATCAATCTCGTGCTGAATACCCTTATCCTGCGGAAGCTCCGCAGGAATGTCTTCCGGGAGTACGTCTTTGTACTCCCTCAACAATTCGTAATAGGGACTCGACTTCAGCGAGTCCCAACCTTGTTCCTCGAAGCGCTCTCGCTTCGTCTTCGCACTGAGAGTGTCTTCACTCTCAGTGGTACTTCCCATGAAGAGCTGCCTCAGCTCTTCGCTCTCGCTCGCCGTTCTTTCGCTGTCCGAAAGAACGCAGACTTGCTCGATGCGTCCATCGTGCAAGTCGCGCGTGAAGCGCTTCCAGCTCATGGCTGGAAGCGAAGTCAACTCCGACGCCGTCGTCGGAGGACTAGCGAGTTCCATGTCACGATACTGGAATCCAGTATCGGTGCGCGTCAAGACGCTAAGCGTCTTGACGTCCGGCGTCACCGCCCCAGTCTGCCCAGCAGACTGTTCTTGTTGCGTCTCGGTCCCGGACCGAGACTTGCGCAGCGTTTTCCGCTTGCGCCGTCTTCTTGTTGTGCGGAGCCCGGCTCCGCACAGTTGTTCTTCTTGTTCAGGCCCGGCCGTGGACAGTCGTTCGCCGGCGGACCCTGTCCGCGGGCGCGCGGTATCAAGCCCGGCTTGACCGCATTTTCCTTCGTGCAGCCCGGCTGCACGGTAATGTGTCCTTCGCCGGCAGACCCTGTCTGCGGGCGCGCGATATCAAGCCCGGCTTGATCGCATGAGCGCTTCGTCGTGCAGCCCGGCTGCACGACAGCGTGCAAATTGCGTCAGTGCGGTACGTTTGCAACCGTCCGCAGTGTTTGCAGCGTCAACTCCCGGAGTTGACACGCCTTCGTCACCTCGACGCCATTCACTGGCTGGAGCCCCTCATGACCGAGGGTGCGTCGGCTCCCAGGGCCGACGCGTCGTTGTCGACCTGACCGCTTCGGGTCAGGGACTGTCCCTTACACGCTTGAACGTGGGTGTTGGTTCCCGGAACCAACACCTTTTTTTCTTCCGACGTCGGCAGCATTGCCGACGTGGGTCTCACTTGTGCGCGCCCTCGCGCACTTCTTGGGCACTCCGGGACAGCAGCATAAAGCGCTGTCTCGACTGGTGAGCCGCGCGCACCTGCTGGTGCGCGCGCTGCGGTAACAGGGCCATCGCTCTCTGTTCCGCTGTCGCGTCCGAAGCGCACGAGCGTGCGCTTCTTCCAGTCTATTACCGGATCATGCCGTGCAAGCCACGGCATGCCCATTACTACGTCGAACTTATCGTCCAGGTCCAGGACGATAAAGTGTTCGACAAACACTCGTTGTTTGTACGAGAAGCGCACGTTCACGACGCGCTTCTCGGTCTTCACGATGGCACCTGTTGCCAGTCGTACCTCCAGAAGACTTCGAGGTGTATCTACCTCCTCGAAGTCAAGTCTCGACAGGCTTCGTAGTCGAACAAAGTTGCTCGACGCGCCTGAGTCTACCAATGCTCGAAGAGAGTCACTCGCTCTCTTCGAGTAAACCTTCAAGATGACTAGGTTTGGCCTGTCATCTTGTTTCTTGCAGTGAGAGCTGGTCTCACTGGGGGCTGCAGTCCTCAGTGTCGCGTGCCCGATGTCGGCACGCGCGACTGCATTACCAGTAGGGCGCCCCGCGCCTACTGGATGTTCGCGTTTTTGTTGGTCCGCGGCGATGCCTAGCATCGCCACGACGGCCACCTCCAGGGGGCATGGGAGCTGTGCACTCCCGTGCAAAGTGACCGATCCTTCCGCAACGGAAGCATCGCACGTTACCTCCCTGCTGCTGGTAACCAGCAGTTGTTGCGCTCGAGAGGTCCATTGGCTCCGGACCTCCCGTCCTCGCTACCGGGCGCGGTTGCGGCCTCGGTACGTTTACATGGAGTTTAGCCTGCCGCAGGCTAAACTCTTCTTGCATGGCAAGAGTGATTGCAGCTTCGAGAGTACTCGGGTACTCTCGGAAGAGATAGGTCTTCACAGGCCCATCTCTAAGCCCTTCATGAACGTGACGACCTTGGTCGCCTCGTCAATCGGTTAGTCACGATATTTGATACCAAATATCGTGCGCGCTGCGCGTAAGCATGGACGTCATGCTTACCCTGCTGAAGGTCGAGGAACTCCGCCCTCGACCGGAACTCGTTTGCGGGGGCTCAAACGCTTGTTTGAGCTCCTCTTTGAACACTTCGTACGTGCTGAAGCACGTAGGATCGGAGAGTCGGCGTCCATACGCCCAACTCCTTGCGCGTCCGCCAAGGCAGGACATGGCGAACGCGACCTTCGACAGCGGGTCGACGATGCGTCGAGCCGCTATGGCTGTGTCGAGTTCGACAAGCCATCGGAGGAGAGGCTCGCCCTCTCTTCCCACGTAATTGCTTACGCTCAACTTTAATGGTTGAGCACGCGGTGTCGTCCCTGACGACGCCGTCACTGAGGAAGCAGCGTCACGCTGCTCCTTCATGATGAAGCCCAGAGCAACACCATGTTGCTCCGTCGGCGATAGCGTACGCAGCATTGTAGCTATCGCCGCTTCTCCAATGACTGTTGACAGTCGTTGGAGGGCCTCCCACTCTGGGTCAGACAGGTGGGGCAGTCAGCGCGTGCAACATGCGTTGCAGGCGTGTTGGAGCTCTCCATGGGCACCTCCGTGCTCATGTGGTTCTCGGCTCCGCGTTCGTACACCGCGTACGAACGTCAAGCAGTCGGTCGTTGGACGGACTACAAAGTGCTACCAGGTGTAGTGGGTCTAACTTGACTCACTACTTTAGCTTACACGTTGCGCAACGTGTATGAGGAAGCGTAAGTACTTAGTAATTACTTAGGTTAATTATATTTGAATACACAAATATAAGTTAAGTAACAAAAGGATTCCAAGTGACTTAGATTAGGTAAAATGAGAACTGTATTGTTTGTAAATTGATCTTCCTCTAAAATCTGCTAAAAACTGTTTATCATCTATGAAAGGGTTGGCAGCGGCTGGCTGTCAGAGCCCCGCTAATATGCATGTCTCTGATTGGTAGAAAGATGCTGCTTTCTACCAATAGGATCTTTTGGGTATGTGTGGACCACTCACTGTGGTGGTCCACTTCAATGTATCCATCGGTGTGTCTTACACCAATGTGAGGAAGTATCCAAAACTTTTAACAGATAACCTATCTGTTAAATTCACAAGTGGCTTGCAGCCACTTGTACGTGTAACCCCGTTACAGCGGCGCTGGGCCCGTTTGCGGTTGGTGCTGTACGGGACGCTGTCGGTGATGATGCTGAAGAAGAGGGTTCTTTCGTTGAGCGCCTTCAAAAACGACGCCGGCTTGCTGATCAAGAGCAGCCGTATGTTCTGCTGCGAAGTGTGCCACCCACTCGAACCTGGTGGAGAGATTCTTCAGCATGGCGCGGGTCACGTTCGGCCGCGAGCGCAACAGCCTGCACCCTATCACGCTTGAGCAGCTTCTTTTCTTGCGCCAGAACGCAAGCTACTGGGACGTACGTATTGTTGACGGTCTTCGCCGATAACCAAATACAGCTTGGCCTCACATGATGCTACCATAATGGCATAATGTATGTGCTCCTTGTCTTGCATGTCATTATTGATGCGTTGTCTTCTACTTCTTGCAGGCATTATTAATTCTGTGATCGCTTGCTACATCTATATACATGCCATAATCGGCAGCCCAGCAACCAGAATGTATTCGTCACGGCAGCCAACATGACAAGGGCAATAAAAAATGCAGCTATTGTTGCAGATGAAGATCCGAACCGCTACGGCACTCACTCCATGCGCAGTGGTGGCGCAACAGCATTATTTATTGCCGGGGTCGATCGGCTCGCGACCGAACACTTCTGACGGTGGAAATCGGACGCCTATGGACGATACACGCGCATTGATGGTCAAACTGTATCTGGTTTAGCAGCAAGGATGACCCCACGTGACAGCGAGGGCCACTGACTTTGTTCAAAAATCGGCTCCACATCACAAATGGGGCGGCTCCAGGACGCAATGCCCTGGAGGAATTTAATCAAAGTCAAACTCGAATGAACTGTCGCCCCCAACCAAGAGTAGCTACGGAAAACGAAGATTGCTCTCGCTTGATGCTGCAGTCAGACAAAATCTAGTTTTCACCCTAGTGATGTGTCATTGAATTCACCTGCATGGAGCATGCACGATACGTGGCGCGCCCGAGAGCGGATGCTTCGTCCATTGCACCCCAATCTCCAGCTACCGTATCCGTCTCTACCTTCAGAAGGTGGAGACGAAAACGGCGAATATCTCCAGTTGTGTTGATGCAACAGGCGTTATTTTGACCAATCACATCTCAATATATTTTTGCTTTCAGGGCACAGCTGCGTAGCGAACACGCTCTAAGAAAAACTTCGGTAGCCGTGTTGAGTGCATGCGCGCTGAGCTGGCAGAGTTCAAAATACTAGTACCAGCTTCGCCTACATCCTTGCTCTTGTCACGGCAGAGACGTACTTGACGAAGTAAAAGAGGTCAATACGCGGATTAACAAAGTTGAACAGAGATTAATCGTTGCGTTTGGCTCTCGCCCTCGTGAGATGCGCTTTTATTCTCAAGGGAATTAAGGTTAGTAGTCTTAGTAGACACTACTAGGTCGTCCTACCGCCGGTAGATAGAACGCAAACTCAAGTTGCCCTTGCCGACGGAATTATTTGCTATGGAGCCATACCCTCAGCCAGCTCCTGTTGGCCCAGTACTCCTTGAAAGCCACGTAGAGTTTGAAGTCGATATCGTCGTCCAACTCCGCTCGCGTCTTCGTATTGATTTTCTCGCCGATGTCCAGCTTCTGGTACAACGTCTCGGGCTTATACCCAAGGCTCTCGAGGCTCTTCAACTGTGTTTTGCTTGCGCCTGCCAGCTTACTCTCGAGACTATTGAGCTCTTCAATTTTCAGGTGAGTGGGCAGCTCCTCAAGGTTCGGTACCCAACCCTTCCCTTTCGCGAGAATGTTGGCAAACCACGACTCAACCTCAGGATTAATCCCGCGCTCTTCTTCGTCTTTGTCAGCATTGATCCTCAGGAATCTGCCCTGGTGTACGGGGTCGCTCAAAGAATCCAAAGCGGCGAGCTGGGAGGTGGCAATGCCGTTGGTAGTTAAGGCAGCATGAGAGCCTCCGACGAAGGCTGCCGCAGCCACAAGAAGAACAAACTGCAGGCGCATGCTGAACTTGGGGAGGCTTGGACAGTGAAGAGGGAATTCGAGAATGACCTGTGCGCGGCAGACCATTTGGGCTTGTGCTTTCTGGTTAGGTACTTGCTAATGTCGTATGAGTGGCTGGGGCCCGTGATCGTCTTGCCGTCTTGAGACGTGTACTGCAGTACAACAACGGTCGCAACTTGTACCATGAAGTGTACGGTGTATTTGAATCATCTCACGATGCTTCTGCGAAGTACCACTCCGTCTCAAAATTGATGACCCATCCCACTCTTTTTTTAGTCTCGAAAATGATGTCCACAAACTGTATTTAATTTAACTATGGTGAGTAGTCTGCTCCCTGTAATGATGCGACACAATTACGGCTGTTTTGGGGGAGCACTGAAGGCTCAGAGGCAGTTTTCCCTCCCGCTGAACCTTCGCTTTGGCCATGTGAGGAGGCTTGAACGTGTCGCCTCCTGTATCCTGAATGCACAAGTCCATCGACCCCTGCAGGCTTAAGAACGCGGCATTAATTGTCGACCGCGGCAGCTCCCAGTACGCTGCTGTAACGGCATCAATGAGCTCATCAAAGTGAGCTCCCGCCTTCGCGGCGTGCTTGAAACCTCCATTGGATTGGGAAAGTAGGAGAATGGGCGGAGCTGGACGCTTGGTTTGAGGAGGAAGGGCGACATCTGCGATCTGCCGCCCTGTCCCAGCTCTTAAATCACCTCCGTGATCATTCATTTCATCACTCTGCTGTCAAAACTAACCGTGCAGAGTAAATAAGCACACGGTTCAAACCGTGAGAACGCGTCGAGTCGTATTTGCCAAACCGCGCTGCAAAAGACGAAATATTGACAAAACGCGCATGTGTTCTACAACAATGGGACATCAATTTTGAGACGGAGTAGTAATCAACGCGAGAGCAAGTACTGTTAGACTTAGTGAGAGACGAGGAAAACGCTCATTGATTGATTGGCCCCCCGCAGTTTGCTTCGCTCACGATAGAAATATCGGACGAACTCGTGTCTAAAGTGCTCGGCTGGCTGGAATGCACGGCCGGTTGGGCCTCCCCGGTTCGTTGCGGCCAGTTGACCTACCAACCGCTTGCTTCAGCTCCGAGTTAGTATGTTACATGCATACTTGTTAGAATTTTTAATTGTAGCTCGGTGATACCGTACTATTCAACCTACAACGAAAATATGACTGCGCATAAATGTAATGACAGAAGTTTGTACATGTATTAAAATAATACATGTATACAGATACCACAGATAAACTTTGGCACACGATCAGCTAATACCCCCAACTATGTTATTAAATCATGTTAGGGAGGTGCACATAAACATGCACGTATTCATCCGACGACCAGCCCGAGCAAGCACCTCCTGGTAAGAGCGTTTACCGTGTTGAGCAACAACAAACAATGGACTGGATTGATGAGGTGTGGGGGGAGGTAAGCGCCGATACCATTGCTCTAAAAGGCACCAGCTATTTTGCACTGTAATATCACATTACGCTTGGCTTATCTATACCCTCTATGAACAAAAAAGTTGAAGATGCCAAAGATTTTTAGCGGTACAGTATTTGTAATAAGCCTCGCCGACTCCTTTGTGTGTGTCAGCTAAAGTAATCTGATCGTAATCACAGCAAATCTTGAACCGCATCCTAGCCTATCTTCAATAAGTGCGTTTCTTCAACCGTATATCTTTCCTTGCCGATTAGGTCTCTTAGAGCAAAAAAAAAGCGCCAAATTCGTTTCCAATAGACCTCGAAATCAGATACAGACGTGGGCGTGAATAAGGAACGGGTGTCATCCTATAACCTTAAACAAACTAATATTATGCAATTCTAGAGGGAAGAGCTTGAAGCACTGACATTGGTCATCGCCATTGGCCAGCTGTGTCCGATCTGCTCATTATCTTCTTCCACGGATTGTCCGAAAACGCGACCAATGTGGGCCTGCTGGCAGAGCTGGGTTTTGAATCTGGGCGGGAAATTCGAATTTGACACGAACAAGATGGAGCGGGAAGCACGGAGAATGCGCCTCACCAAGCAGCAACAGCTCGACCTCTGTGCAATGCGCACCCGCGAGCCAACGTGGCGCCTCGCGACGCTAGGAGAATGGGCTCGGGAGAAGTTTGCACTGGACAAGGCGCCGGGCAAATCGTCCGTCAAGAGGATCCTGGACAACGAGAGCTCGCTCAAGCGCATTGCGGTCGACTTTCGCTGCAGCAAGAAGGTGTCGCGGGCGTCTATGGTGGCCCTAGACTCCTGCCTCGTCGAGATGGTGCTGTACGCCGAGCAGGAGCATGTGCCCATATCTGGGCGGATGCTGATGATCCTAGGCCGCCTCTACGCGGATGCCCTCCGTGGTGCAGCAACGCGTGGAATGCGCTGGACGCCGACACCATCAAATCTTGTTGGCGCCACGCCGGAGATTATACGTGGAACGGACACAGATTATTGACATAATTAACTAAATCAAGTATTTTGTTGCATCAATGGCAATTTATGCCCTCTAATTGGCTCATACCACTTGAAAGTTGTTATAAATCAAGCGTTCCTTATTCACTCCCTCGTCTGTACCGATAATTTGATGTTATCATACCGTACACGCCATCTTATGGAAATGCTAGTGTGACATGCGAAAGTATGTACCTTCTGGGAGGGAGCGTACCAAGTGGTCCTAGTCCTCCTAGCTTCGCAGATACCTCCCGTCAATCGACTGCTCAGCCCCTGAGTGCGAGCCAAGCTCGCATGAAGTCTCTCTCTACTTTTCATTCAGTTCGACTACCCTATTATTCAAAATCCAGTCTATTAAAGAATGCCCTCGGCTCGCACCCCTCACGCCCCTCGCTGCACAACCCCACCAGCTCGTTCAGCTTCCAGATCGCCATCCACGCGCTCCACTCGTACCGCTCGTACCGATGAGAGATGTGCGAGACGTCTTGTAGCTAATCGACGAGCGTTAAGACGCTGTGAGCTGCGGATGGAGATTGCCGCTGCAGACAGCGATAGCGACTCGACAGGGTTGAGCAACGAGTGCTAGGATTTTGTATTTTTTTCTATACGAAATTCCACCCCTTGTGTTCAACCAAATACAGATCAGCCTACTAAAACGCACAGCATTCGCGCTTGATGTAGTCGGTCTACGTAAAGAGCTGGCATCGCGTAGTGCACATGACCTTCTTGATCAGTTGCAATCTTTCGTCGAAAGGCCTGAGCAATTACACCCTACACCGTGCTCGATGGTCAGCTTCTGATATCGAGGCCTAATGATTGCATAGCTGTAGAGATAACACACCAACTTCGAATAGGCGAATTTGGATGGGAAGTTTGGAATTCTGAAAATTTGAAAACGAGAAGGTGGTCTGTTGCTCTGTCCATTTCGGCAATAGTGAAAATTGCACATAGACTAGGACATTCAACGCCAACATCATGAATGCCATCCCCTAATAAAAGAGAAAGAAAACCTGGCAGATAAAATGACATAAAACACACGAATGTTTTCATAAAACACATGTAAACTCATATAAAGTACTCAAAAACACAGAGATGAACCTACTGATTGAATATGATTGGCTGGTGAGTCCTTGTTTTCCATTGCACGACTTTGTCTGCCTGCTTTTTGTGTCTGCCAGCTTTGTAAGAAGGCTAGAGCAACCGAAAATGAAACTGGCTCTCGGGGTTGGATGTAACGGCCCTCAAATCCCGAAAACGACTGCTACGAAGGAGAAGAAAGTGGCCCACAGAGGCAATACAGTGCACCAGTACCGTGTAGCCTCATAGAGTAGCTGGGAGAGGGGAGATATATCCTGTGGATCAGGAAGCGGGAGCACAAACGCATCTACAGATATGAAGTCGCCGATTTGGCTGGACTACTACTGCTGGTATCCGATCATAAATAGGTACAAACTTCGGCGCGCAATGCACACAGGTCTCTTAGCTATCTGATTCTACCTAGAGGGCAGAGCTTACCGTATTTATCGGATCGAGTGAGACATACGCCTCGAGTTAGACATCAGCAACATAGGGGTGACACACCATCCGATGAGCATAAAACCTCTATAAAATAATGGATACAGCACAAAATATGTGTTATGAAGTTACTCGGGAATCCCTCCGCCCGTTTATTTAGGAGGAGGCAGCAAGTGCGTCTTGAATCTGCCGTTCACGTAGCAATGGTTCACCGGAATGTGGTTTGCCATTCTGAAGCTGCTATTGATGGAGTCACTACCCACCATATCCCACGCCTTATCAATAATGTGAGACAGCAGCACACGTCGATCACTGGCGTTGCTAGCAAAATCGTGATCCATGTGCCACTCACGATACAGATACCTCCAAAACTTGTTCATCAGTAATTTTGCACAGCATAACTCGCATGTACAGTAGTTGCAACTGTATGTCGGTCGTGTTTTTGTACAGGAGGGATGCCATTAGCGGCGAAATTGCCGCCGAACTAAAAAAAAACTTATAAGGTTTTATTTTTGACTTGATTTCGACCAATATTTTTTGTCTCACTCGATCCGATAAATACGGTACGTACACAGTCTACTTTAGTCGTTAGTCGAAGTACACTTGAAATTTGTATGATGCGCCCATCAACCTAAACAGTGGTACACATTCCAGCAGGACGGATGGCATTTGCGGAAACGACTTTGCTCCGCTGCGCTATGCAAAGGCAGTCGCTGCGCTCCTGCGATAAAAAGATTCTCTCACCTGGTGAAAGCAGTGCTCGGCTCGCTGGAATGCTCGGTGCTGGGCCCGCCTCCGCAGATACCGCGCGGCCCTGCTTCGCGGGCTCCCCGCGCGGGTTTGCTGCGCGCCTCCGTTGGTCCTTTCTATATCACAATCACCCCCTCCCAAAGTACAGACGAGGGCGTGAATAAGGAACGGGTGTCATCCTATAACCTTAAAAACATAATATTATTCAATTCTAGAGGGAAGTGCTTGAAGCACTGACATTGCCATTGGCTGCTGGCAGCGCTGGGTTTTGAATCTGGGCGGGAAGTTCGAATTTGACACGAACAAGATGGAGCGGCAAGCACGGAGAATGCGCCTCACCAAGCAGCAACAGCTCGACCTCTGTGCAATGCGCACCCGCGAGCCACAACGTGGAGCCTCGCGACGCTAGGAGAATGGGCTCGGGAGAAGTTTGCGCTGGACAAGGCGCCGGGCAAATCGTCCGTCAAGAGGATCCTGGACAACGAGAGCTCGCTCAAGTGCATTGCGGTCGACTTTCGCTGCAGCAAGAAGGTGTCGCGGGCGTCTATGGTGGCCCTGGACTCCTGCCTCGTCGAGATGGTACTGTACGCCGAGGCAGTCTGGAGACTGTGCTGCGAGCTGGACCCCTTTGTAATCGAGACATCGGACGCAGTCACGTGGTGCAGCAACGCGTGGAATGCGCTGGACGCCGACACCATCAAATCTTGTTGGCGCCACGCCGGATTACACGTGGACCGGACACAGATTAGTGACATAATTAACTAAATCAAGTATTTTGTTGCATCAATGGCAATTTATGCCCTCTAATTGGCTCATACCACTTGAAAGTTGTTATATATCAGGCGTTCCTTATTCACGCCCTCGTCTGTACATGTAGACTGTGTACGTAAGGGGCGGGTCGCAGTCAAAAAAAGAGGTCGCAGAAAGAGAATCCGCCAATCAAACGACCCCTCACCTCGTTTTGCATGTACACTCCCAACAAGAGGTAGTGGAGGTATTTTTCTGTTATAGACACGCATTGACATATCTATCGTAACATTTGTTATCCTCTCCCCTCATGAGTCCAGACGACACGACTCTGGCATGCGCAGCGGCCTCGATATGTGTTCTTGCCGCCGTTGTCTCCGACAAACGCACTTGGCCCGAGCCTCCGCAACACCAGTATACCGTGCCGCGAGCTGACAGGGATATGATTCGGTCCCAACAAGTCTTCTCCGTGGGCTGGCTCGAACGGCATATACGCTGCACTCGTAGGCTTCTTTTGCGCGGCTGGCCATGCTTAACTGTGAGCAAAAGTTATACTGACTCGCATGTGAATTTCTTAAGGGAAATGCGAAAATGTGCTGTGACCCGACCTCCACTATTAGTCCACAATCCAGGTGTTCCCGGACTTGGACGCCTGTAGCTCCGCCCTGGGGACTTACGACCGGTAATTACTTAGCCCCCCAGGAAGTGGAGATCCTTACGCACCGGTAGGTGGTCTCCATATTCGCTCAGGGTGCCTGCAATGCGCGAGAAGGTAGGCCCAGTCTTGTATGTCCCCGAAAGAGCGGGAAGAGGCCAGTGCTAAGAGCGGGCCACCCCATCCTAATATTGTTCCCATACAAAAATCAAGTAAATAAAATGCACAACTATTGAAATTGTATACCTCCGTAGAGGAATTTCCGTAGTACGTATGTACTGAGGTGTCCCCTACTGCCGTCTTGATTGAATGTACTGGGGCAGTCAGTACACGTAGGTTCGCTATGCGAGCTGATCGCGATGCAACACTGCGGAGGGCAGCTCGCCAACCCCGTGATGGCTACTGCAGCAAAACACACTCGGCTTATGGATGTAAACCTCGTGTCACCGTGTTCACCGTGCCAATTGAAGATGTGATGATGATATTGAATGACTTATTATAATATAGGAATCTTAATTATCAAGCTGGTCATAAACCAAGACTAGACCTTTGTCGGGCACCTGTCAATGGAAAGTGTGTCGTGTGTTCATGGTGCCAGACTGCTCGTGTCACCGTAGTATCTCCCCGGTTTTGAATGTGGCGACGCTGTTGCTAACTCTGACATGGTGATTGTGCTTCGCAATCGCTGTACTCTTTTGAGGTAGATTCAAAATTGGATTCATTCATTGTGCAGGTGCTGTAGATTGTCTTCACTTAGTCTAGTTTTTCTAGCCAACCTCTACAAATGTACATATCGCAAGTAGTTATGTTAATTTGACGGTAGATGTCACTCCGTGCGTACGGCAGTGGCCACAATGACGCCGAATTGTATGCAGGCCTGCACAAGCACTAATTTCCTGTATGCTGCTGCTGGCTAATGAGATGGAAACCTCCTGCGCTGCTCGATGCTAATGGCCAAAGTGCTGTTCGGGCAAAATGATGTCTCCGCTGATATTTCTTCATCGCACTAAGCGCGAAGTGGTATGTATCCGATAGAAAACTACACAATAATAACACTGGACCACCATCTCAAAATACACCACCGCCCCCTACATTTGGTGCTGTGCTACCACAGCAGTCCGGCCCGTAAGGACTGGGAGCCGTTGTCGCCGGCCTGCACATCGTGCGGGTGCTAATTCGTCGTATAAAGTCTCCTCTAAGTTGGGCCTGTCTGGTTCGCTGTGCGATCGGCGAGCAAGCCGAGACGTTTACTTCATGTTGGCCTCTATAGCAATTAACGTAGGTAGAGGTTCTCTTCACCACCAAAACGACGTCGTCTTCACATCAGAGTCTGCGCACTTATCAATGCACTGGTTTGCTCTGCATGCGAACTTACCAGACAATAGGAGTGCAATGTACTGAGGGAACGCTACAGCAAGTAATTATTGCATCGTCGGGAACAACTCAGTACATATGTACTGTACTATGGAAATTCCTCCATCTTTGTAACTAAATGTCGCAAGACGGAGCACATACTGTTACCGTATAGAACTTGTTGATTCCGACAATACGTAAATTCCAACATTTTACATTTTGATTCATCAAATAGAAAAGCCAAACTAATATGTTGATTCCGACAAAATCCCAGAGCCAACGATTTCCGGGTGAACCCGAGCGCACGTCTGCCGGCCTGTCTGCATTAGATTAGAGCTCATTTGGCAAGCTGCCTCGGGGGCGAAAGCCACTGAAGGGGATGGGTGATCGCAAACTGCACCAGCACAAGAACACTTAGGGCCATTCTTAACAAAGGTAGATTGGTATCACCGTGATACCAAGGTCCAATTGTGCACGAAACAGGCGAGTATCACCGTGCAACCGATCTACGGTTCTGATGAGAATGAAATTCAACGGTTCACCAGATTTTTTAATTGTCATTTTCAGGTTACTTTTGCGGCCCTCCCCCCTCTCACTTCTCGCACTGGTGCGAGGACCAAATCGGTTGTGCGACGCTGTATGATTGGTCGAAAAAAGTGCTCAAAAATATAGGCACAACATTGTAGTACAGTGGTCCACTATTGTATTTATCGATCTTGCACTAAACTGGCGCGTCAAACGGTGACCGACTGCTGGGTACAAATGAGGACGACAGCCGAGTACAAATGAGGACGACAGCCGAGTACAAGTGAGGAAGACAGCTGAGTACAGTTGAGGAAGACATTAGTAGGGGGCATAACAAACAAACCTTCACTTCATTTTTTCTCTCTGGAGCCTCGCAAGTCAACCGACTCATGGATCTCCCGATAACCAGTCGACTCTACGGCGCAGCCAAAGCCGCAGCAAAATATGCAGACCATCGGCTTGAAACTCGCACCCGGACAGACTACAACAGCAGTCTTCGACGCTTCGCGGCATTCTGTCAGAATGAAGGCTACCCGGACCCGCTCAAGCACCGCTTTGTAGAGCTGCCAGGTGTTGTGGCAGCCTACATCAACCAGCTTGCTACTACCAACACAAGTCAATGGCCTGCCGAGAAACTGCGCGCTGCTCTCAGTTGGCACTACACGAAGCCGGGGATGCTCACGGGGGGCCACCCACACGATCGCTGGGTTGTCGATACTAGCTCGGACGGAACCCTAGTGCCGCGGGGTAATCCGGCCAGGTCTGCAGCCATCACCCAGATTCTGGCAGGTCTCAGCAAATCCAAGAAGCGCGAAAGAACCCCGAAGCGCGCATCGCCCATGTCGCTGACGATGCTGACGAGAATGATTACCTTTCTGGAATCGAACTCGGCGATCAACGAGACCATGCGATTGTGGTTTTCAGCTGTTTGCTCTCTCAGCTTCTACGACATGTGTCGCATCAACGAAGTTCTTCAGATGAAGAAAGGAGACATCCACCTCGGGCTTCAACGCAAATCGCGCAAGGGCAATGCGACAATACGCTTCGGTTGTTTTACTATCCGAGATAGAAAGACAGACCATAATCCACTGGCAAGCCGGACGTACTCACTTCACCACCTTCCAAAAGAAGAGCAAGCTGCTGAGTCTTTGACGTATCTAGAGAGGTGGTTTACGCATGCAAGTTCGAAGCTCCATCACATTTGGCGAGACACTGATTACGCGTTTCCTGCGCTTACGAAAGTACCACGCAACGGCTCAAAGAAACGGAAAGGAGGGGCTGCTACTGCGATAGATGGAACTACGTTCGCGAACGTTGGTGTGAAGTGGGACTCGCCTATGTCGGACAGCAATTTCACTCATGTGCTCAACATCGTCGCTGAGGCTGCTGGAATCAGCCGAAACCTGCTCGGCGATGAGATTTGGTTTACATCTCACTGCTTTCGACGAGGTGGCGCTCAATACCGATTTATGTTTGCACCAGAAAAGCGCCGGTGGTCGCTTAAACTTGTGAAATGGTGGGCAGGTTGGGCACCAAGTGAGAAAGCTGAGACGGTGACCAGGTATCTACTAGATGACGTTTTGGACCAAGAAGAAAACGTGTTGGGTGACTCGCTAGCGCCCGATTCAGTCTCGTGCAGCGATGCAGCTCCGGAAAGCATACGACGCCTCGATTATGGAGACGCTCAAATGAATAGCGACGGTACCGAAGAGTTACAAGCGACTATGAGCCCACGAATCCGTATCTGGTATTGGAGAGCTGAAGTCGCTGCTGGAAGGTCTCCGGCAGATGGTGAAGAATATCGCAGAAACACAAGGTTCGACGCAGGAAACGGTACTGGAAGATCCTGCTACGGTGACTGATGTCGTTGCCACGCATCTGGTGTCTGAGCTTCCTGACGCAAAATCGTGGAGGGACTACGTCAATCAATACTGGAAAGCCAATCATGCGTGTCACCAGTATCGTGCGGGCGTTGATATGCTTCCACATGAGCGGAAACTCCACAGATCGCGTCTCTCCCGAATGAAAATCATCGCCGAGTTTATTCGTGATGAGTACAACAACGATGAGGCGTTATTCGAGAAGGAATTCGCAAGAGACGTGCAGGGAGAGCTGACTGTGAACAGGATACTTACTGCTATCCGGAAACGGAGACGAACGAAGGGCTAGTCGTCCTCAATTGTACCCTCGTCCTTGATTGTATCGTCATCATCATTTGTACCATCGTCCTCAATTGTACTATCAGCATCGTTTGTACCATCGTCCTCAATTGTACCATCGTCCTCAATTGTATTGTCGTCCTCAACTGTACTGTATACAATTATTAATAGAAAAACGAATAAAAGCGTATATTAATGCAAGTGCTATGCACGATCTACCTGGACACATCAGTCATCGCCGAAATGGTAGTTCTCGTCTGAGTCGTCAGACTCGCTGTTGAAGTCGCTTGGATGATACGCATCAGCGCTGTTGGAGTCACTAGCTGTCCCGCTTGGATTTTCATCATCTTGATCTTCATATCCTTCGTACTCGAACGCAGTGTCATCATTGTGGTCGTTGTCGGCAATGTCTTCGTCGTCACTGCCGAATAGATCGACCGGGAACGGATATTGGCAGGCAGGGCAGACGAAGTCCTTGTCCATGCGTCGGCCTAAGTATTGCGTGTTGTATGCCTTCAAACAGTCGTAATCAAGCTTGTGGTCACATTGCGGCCCTTCCAAAATAATCCCTTGGATAACCCCTTTGCAGACTAGGCACGTCGGTGGGGCAGGGATGTGCCCAACAACCACAGCCTCACCCTCTTCAACATCGACATCGATGGTTTCGCGACAATTTCCACACCTTGGATCGTGTGGAATGCAGCCGATCACGCAGCGTCGGTGAAAAGGTTGCCGGCAAGTCTGGTTTCCGCATATCCATATGTTCTCATCATCTTCACCGTCGTGGTCGTCGAGCGATCGTAAACAGATGCTGCAGTCGCTGACGCCTTCGCGGGGCTCTGTTCGTTCTTCACTGGTTTCAGGGACGGTTTCTGTGATGGGCGCATCCAGCAGAAATAGAGGAGGTGCGTCGAGATCAATTTCGCTCCATTCGAAATCCGCCAAGTCGAGTAGGCTTGATTCCTCGTTGTTTCTCTCATCTTCTTGGATGTTTACGCTGACATCATCTTCAACCGCGTAATCTCGATCGTCCTCTTGTAGGAGCTGGTCTAGGTGGCTGCTCTCTCCACTCAGCACATCGATGACGCTATTCTCGGTGTGACGCGCGTCAACATTTGGATCGTCACCTTGATTACGCCTACGGCGGTGCCACCCAGCGTCCCTTTGTCGCCGTGCTTGGGACATGTGGTTGAGATGCTCGACACGCTCCGTAATCGTACGGCACCGGGACGACCTCTGGTGACGGGCTAGGTGGTGGCGGTTGCCTTTAATCCACTGCCAGCAGTTCTGGCAGAGCTCACGAGGAAGCTCTGGTAGGCCTTTGCAAGTTCGCCGCAGCTGACGCTGCAGGTTATCGGAGCGTCCGAAGTCATGCAGACACGTAGTGCATATATGCTCTCTAGACATATCCATCCTATAAAGGCAAAATAATATCAGCAATTTTTAATTACGTTATATCAATTATAGTCCAACACATTTACGGCTCTAAAAGGCTGTCGCACGTGCGCTTCGGGCTGGTCGCACCAGTAGAGCAGGGGGCTTCGCGGGAGATCCGATAATGAAGCGCTGTTTTTTCCGGTCCGAGCAATTGCCGGATGCGCCTCGTGCGAGTTGAACCCACCTCAGGGCAGCAACGGCGAAGAAAAGGCTGTTTCCCTTACCCTATGTATGATTCTACGCTGTGTTATTGTATACAAACCTTTCTGATTCTACCTGTTCAAATATACCTAACCCTACACAAAATCGTACACGGCCAGCGAAGTGCTACTTCTCCGCCTCTTTGGGATCGCGCTCGCCCAAGCATTGGCCTGGATAGCAGTGCTGAGTCAGACGAGCAGACACTATTTGGTGGTGATAGTGACCTCGTCGACGAGCGCTTTGGCGACAGCGCTTCGGAAGGCGAACTCTTTGCCTGGAGTAACAGCGCTTCGGAAGAAGAGTTGATGCTTGAAATGATGGCGGTGCTGGGATCTGCATCGAGGGAATTCAACGACAAAATTCCAGGTTTGCCTCCGTGATACCTTGTGATACCGTGAACCCCGCAAAGGTTCACGAGGTTCATATGATTCCTTTTGTGATACCTCGTGATACCTCATGCCTGGCTTTGCTATTCTGCGCCTGGTTCTGTCAGAGACGATTATGCTCGCAGGTATTACCGTATAGAACTTGTTGATTCCGACATCGATGTTTGAGTAAGGTAGGGGTGCAAAATATCCTATCAAATATCATGGCAACCCGTAATACATCATAGCCAAATGAAGTACTACATGCAGGCCTCTCAATATTAAGTAGTGTATGGAGGGAACGTGAAAAATCCCTAATCCTATTTTTCCAAAATCCATAACTCCGGATATGGCTGATTCTATTGAATTCGTTGGCGTCTGACTTCCTTTTTGTATGAAAACTTTTGCGTTTCTTGTGCGTTTGTGCGCACACGAATTCGTTTTATCCCTGGTGACTTTTCGATACAACCACTGTTATTCTGAGCGACAATCCAGAGTTCTCACGAATTTGTTGGCGTCAGATAGGTACCGTAATACACGAAACTCAATATCACCCCGTCTTACAGACGCAACACAAACGTGGGGGCAGCAAGTTATCTATCGTGAGAGGGAATGAGACCGCGCGTGGCGGAGACGCTTATCCCCTCTCCCCAAGTTAGGGGCCACGGACAGCGTCTCGTCGTGCGTGGCTACCTCCACCACAGCTGCAGAAGGAAGGTGGGTGGTTAGCGGCCACTGTGTACGTTATCCACAGGAGTTTAAAGCGGAGACTATAGACCAGCTGCATCTGCGCCCAGTCGGTGTCGCTAAACTGCGCGACATCGCAATATTCCAAACTAGGACTGCACGTACGCTTCTAATACATTCACCGAACGACACTACAGTGGAAATAACACGTTTTTTAATTGTGCATTTGAGTCTACATTGCTTGCGTATGTACTGGTGTTACTACTAACCATGCCTTGGCGTGATCTACAGCAGTTTTCTCGAATTTCGTTAAGGTCATTCAACCATTGGAGCTGGTTCCTGCACCATTGACATGGTTTAGGCGTGGCGTCTGTGATAGGAAGCCTTGTCGTCAGATTTTGACGCATCTTGCACGCCTGCTGGACACAGCGGCTGCTTCTATGAGTTTTGTCTTGTATCTCATCATCTTACAACGGTATTTCGACAGTATCTTTCACTTCCTACTGGTGAAAAGGTCCTGTGATCGCAACTTGCTATTCGCAAGTAGCAATGCAGACTGATTCACGCCACGGTACCAGTGCCACATGCTGGAACATCATAAGCAAAAGGTTATGATAAAAATCGTGCGTTTGTAAAAGATATATTTTAAGTAGCAAGGGGAAGTCCGTCGTGGTGTCCGCTAGTGGGGCGACCATGGCATCTATCATGCTCGTTGCGTTCTAGTTGCTGGGGTAAATGATTTCGGCCGCTTCAACTACTTCAATTATGTAAGCACCGACGATATACCTATACATCTCTACATTCCTCTGGCCTATGACGCCGTATTTGGCTGTCTGCACCTGGCTAAGGCCTTCAGCGTGCAAATCAGCGCGCAGGCATGGTGTCCAACTTGGAGCCCTTGGACAAGGGCTTTAGCTCCAAAAATCGCAAACCACTCGGTTAAGTGCGATCACAAGATTGTCACACAAATTCTTGCTACATATGAGTTTTTGCTGCCACCAAACGTCAATATTAGCTTCAGCCATTTAAAAACGAGTGCGACGCGGTCGCCATTCCCGAACTCTAGGTAAACTGCATCCCGCCTTTGTGTTGCAGTTCTGAATGAATAATCAATCGTTTGGGTCCCTGGTCAACCCTGACTTTCCTCCGGTTTTTGTTTAGAAGTATCCCCTCCGATTCGGCAGCTTATTTTACCCTGTAATATCAAAAGTGAACAGGTAGCTTTTATCGAAAAGCTCTTTTAAGAAGTCCGTTTAGCCAGTCGAGCTGAACGGTACACGCGTAATACTTAGTACAAGTTAAATTTATGAAGAGCCTAGGATTCAAATGGGTTGCGCTAGTTACTCCTTGCTACAAGTATCTGAAAATAATATTTGCTGTGGAGCTACCTCGTGAAACAATAAACAAGTAAATATCGGATCGGCATCAAAGTGAATCTTTGCTGTAGTCAGCCGTCACGACGTGCTGCTTGTTGAGTATTTACTCGAGTTTGGCTGACTTGATCGGTTTCGCAAACTCTCCGCCGAAAGATTCGTCGTAGTTATTTCTAACGTAGGTGATGTAGTTCGAGTAAACATCCCAGCGAGGATCCTGGCGCTCAACCTCCCGCCACTTCGGGCCGTCCAACTTGAAAACGGTCGTGACAACGTCTTTGAGTTCGTACTCCGACTTAGTATACCACAGCTTAAACAGCTCATCCTGCATCTGGATGGCAAAACTCTTCGTCGATTTAACTTTCTTCGCCTCTTGGAGCATGATCGACAATTTCTTGTCATCGAACTGGGCCCTGAGCGTACTGATCATCGCACCCCGAGGGTCCTTTGAATTGAGCTTGGCCACGTACCTCTTCCAAAGCTTGAAGTCGTTGTTGGAGAGGAGTGATCCCTCTACATGTTTGAGCTTCAAAAAGGAGAACGCCTCGTCAGCGGTTTTGCCGCTCTGCTTCAATTCTTTGAGCTTTTTGCTGTTCGCCAAAGCCTGCTCCAAAACAGGGATGTTGATGACCCTCTCTTCATCCTCATCTCCCGTTCGCAGGTGTCTGGTAACAAGAGCGTCGTAATGAAGAGAGCGCGTCGAAGCTGAGAATTCATTCATCATCGATATCTTCGAGTCGATCGTCGCCGACTCGGCAGTGGTAGATGTCAGCATGACAGCAGAAGCCAACAGCGCAACGTAGTAGACGCGCATACTGCCGGACGTAGCGAGGGGCTTGAGACGAAGCTTTAGGGGCCGGAGAGCGAATTGAACAGTGAGGAGAATCATGAGGAACAGCAAAACCCGGCGTGCTGTGGCCGACAGAGACGGATCTCGCGAAATGAGTGGATCCGGACAGCAAAGACGAATGTACAATGCATAACGCAACTTTGGATAACACAAATCCGCGAGATACCTCAGATATTCAACCATTGGAAGCATCGTGGCATCACATTTAGATATACAGTATCCCATCGTAACGCGATTTTTGAGTACTTAGGCGCAGATCTGAGGAAGTCTATCTGCTTTCAGCTACGCGCTCAAGGACTACCCCGAGATCCCCAGCACTCTATATATCAAGCATAGACACTTGTACAATAGGCTAACGAGAACACATTCGAGAAGTAGCACTTCCTGAAAGAGTAAGTTTCCCATTGTGGTGCGTCTTCCATCAGAACCCTTGAAAACCCTTCGTTCACCTTCAAAACGTCAATTTTACGGTTGCAAATATTCGCCGCTCCAGAATTGAACTAGTGTCAAGTGAACCGTCGTGTATCCGCCGCCTAGCTGTGGCCGTTCTGATGCAGGACCACGTGCACTTTGGCGCTCCCCCCAAGCTGCGGCCTCGCACGGCGGGGGCCTCGCGCAGTTCATTGGCGGCGTACAGTGCAACTTCAACTTCAACTTCTTCAGCTTTCCCATCGGCGCCCGAGCGACTGGCAACAGCCGTCAACGCACTGAAAGAGTCGTCTTCACTGCTGGTTCGAGCTGCATTTAAGCACTTTAGTTAAAGTAAACAGCTCTGACCTACCATATTTTGTCATTTCGGCAGCTTCGCCAACGACTTGAGAGCCCCCGACCAGGGTCTGCAGCTCCTCGGCAGACCCCTCGAGCTCCAGGGGCAGCAGGTTCCAGCGACGAAAAGGGGGTGTTCATGAAGCCACCAATGCGCCCAAAGTCTGCTAATGCAGGTAGGGAGGATGTCGGTGGTTCAGAGTGTCACGAATCGAGTTTTGATCATAGACACCACTACTTCTTTTTTTTCGCATCGGACAGCTAGTCGACAAGTTAGTCGACATCGGATGCAGCTGGTGCAGGATACGAATACTGTTCCGAGCAACCAGGATGAAGAGACCGAGAGAGAGCTCAAGTCGTGTCTGACGTCGGGGAAGGAGGATATGGTGCGGCCAGGGACATCGTCAGCTGTTGTTCGCCAGGCTGGATACGCCAAACGCCCGTTTTCAGCGGCTGCGGCGTCTTCATCGCATCGTTCGAGCCTCTTGGGTGATTCACGTCAATCTGTCGAGGCTTCGAGCAATTTGTCGGGGAGGAGAGCTACGAGTGGAATGAAGAGACCTCACTCGGCCGCTGCTGGCTTGCGCTACCAACCGTTCCGAGCTTTAGATAAGAGCAGTGCGTCACTTTCTAGCTGTGTGTCGCTTGTATCCCGCTCGACAAAGGCAGCACGCAGCATGTCAGCTTTGAGAACGCGTCCCAGTTCTGGCCAGTCAAGAGGTAATGTGCTGGTGAACTACTCGATGAAATACATGATTTGATTTATGTGTGCAATCGTGCAGGTGATCGCATGCTAGCGTCGACGAGAGAACATATCGAAGACACGTTTGTATATGCAGTACCTCGACACTACTTGGAGCATGGACTGCCTTATGACCCGTACGATATCGTTCCAGTCACGCATGTACGAGCGCAGAATTTCTGGAGGCCAGAATGGAGCCACGATTGATGGACGAATTTTTGTATTATATCCAGGAAACGCTTTTCGGAGGTGGGAGTATCAATCAGCTGCAGGATGCGCACTGGGACTACTACACGATCAGTCGAGGGGGCTACACGTTTCATCTGAAAAGCGACAACTTCCAATCAACATTCTTATCTATGAGCGATTGGGAGACCCAGAAGGCGCAATTCACCAGGCTGCGGAGCCTGTCGACCTTTTCAAGGTGCTGTTGCCACGGTTGATCGTAGTATCAACCAAACGGAGGGCTAACCGTACGGTGTGTAGATTTCGATATCGCAAAGTGTTCATGTCCTGGAGGCAGTGGGTGCGAGGGAGCAAGCGCGAAGCCGCACGGGAGAATCTCATCGCAGATTGTTACTTTTCGTATCCAATACTGCTGAGCGGCATGCGGGAAGTGCGCATGGAGCTGAGCAGGCTTTCAAAGTTGCAGCTAATGTGGGATTTCGACGGCGAGACGTACACTTTGGAACGCTTCACCGCCGCTAATGTACGTAGTTGGTGCGCTTGATAAACAAGATCGCTTGAAACTATCTAACCTGAATTCCGTCCGATAGACACAATTTTTGAAGAAGCGGACAAGCGAACTTCGACTGATCATCACACGCATCCAGACCATTTTGACGGGTGTCTGCCGGATGTTTTTGGAGGACATGGCACCGTTGCACGTAGGATTCCCTGGTCAGGAGTTCGCTTTGTCCGTTCGCAAGAGTAGCAACTTCCACATCTTGGAGAACTACGTCCAATGTGAGCAAGGTTTGGCGTCGGCGCACCAACAGTTCTTACGCCACAGCCACTTCCAATCCGTCAAACTTCCAACCCCGGAGGTTGTGGAGGCGCGAAACGCGCTGGTGCTGGCGAGTCTGTCAGAGCCCAGGCATTCGCTGGTGAAGGCAAAGCACACACGCCCCTCAACAGCTCAGGTGGACGAGCTCGAGGAGATCCGATGGACGATGGCGTCTATCAAGCGGCGCAAGTGCAAACAACTCACCAGGTTCATGCTGCTGGTCGACTTTCTTCTGCTGGACACGTACGCGCGTGTGGCCAAGCAAAGTCTCGATTTGTTCCACGACTTCGTGCTTCGTGGTGCCAACGCAGCAACCATTGTGCGACTCACCGATCATGACGACTTTGTGGCGGTAATGCATCAGACCTTGGAAGTCACGCAGCCCCCAGGTAAAGGCAGCACTGATCCCTCAAGCTCAACTCAGTCCAGGCAAAGCTCGTTCGACCGTGCTCCGCTAACAAAGCAGCAGATCAAAGCATGCCTTCATGCTGCGTGGGAAAGCAAGCTACGAGTTCCGTCTTCAATTGATACAGACGCCACGCTATCGTCCATGTCGGTCGCATCGATGGAAATCAAGCTCGAGGCGTTGTTTTTCTATGGTCTCAGCAACTACGCTGGCGGCAATTCGGAGACGTTTAGCGTGGACGATCTCTTCTTCGTCGCGGAAAACGCGTTGTTACAGCTTCTGGTGCTCCCGCCGTTTACCGCAGCAAACAAGTCAATTTTCGCAACAACCAAGACCGATGTCGCCAACTCCCTCTCCAATGGACCTGGAGTACCAACAGGGAATGGACGTGAGCCTTCGGTGATCGAGCAAGAAGTGCTATCGATCCCCTGTCTCGGCCCCCAGCCACTTTTCGCTCTAGACGTGGGAACGAGTGCCGTACCGGAAAAGCGAGGGCGACAGAGGTACGAGATCTGCTTTAAACCCGAACTCGCGAAGCTCATGCGCGTTCTGCAGAGAATTATCGTGGGTTTTACTGAGGCTTTCCGTGAGGTGCCACCGTTGCTTTCGAGCCCCGAGCTTCGTTCCATTCTCGATTTTGCTGATGACATCAGAGCGCTCAACTTGCACTCAACATTGGATTCGTCACGACCTGCGACAGCAGGTACCTCTTCTCGTCGGAGTACGCTGTGCGCTGTTCACAAACTGGAAGAGCTCCAAAACGATAGTGACGATAATGACGGTCTTGATGCGGGAGAACGCTTCCGATGCCCAGCTAATCGGCTTCTAGAGAGGATGGAGGAGGACTTGCACTATTTATCCGCTCGCGATGATATTCAAGACTTGGTACGCAGTGCGTTGAGTGGCGCCGCTGACCTTGCAGCTTCATACTCCAAAGTTCTCGAGCTTCGGCAGCAAAACGAGAGCGTGAACTTCGAACTCAAGGCGCGACTATTTAGACGGAATGAGTACACGCTTGGGGAGATGGAGAGCGACGCGAACCACTTCATTGAGCAGGTAAAGTGGAGTAGTTTCAATCGCTGAGCAAGCTTGATTCTGACAAACTGGTTTGATTATCCTTGTGTGCAGCTAAGTGCTTTGGAGACGCTACGGATGTCGGAAAACGTCGAATTCCTGCACTTCGATATGCAGCAGCTGCAGGCAGAGCTACTTCCATCGCCCGCACGGTGCCTTGACGCGATGCGCGAGCTGTTACCACGCCTTGCCTGCGAGAAGTGCGACGAGTTTCTACACTATATCAACTTCTCCAACACCAAGATTGAGAAACCCATGGCGCAGAACTTGGACGCCTTCACCACGTACCTTTTGAATCTTCGGGTTCGTCTTGTTGAGCAGTCCGGAACCAACTATGACACCAAACTGATAGAGCTCACGGCTGTTTGTGTCTGGCATTTCAATTTCTAGGAAGTGTACGATGAAATTCTCGACAAGGAGCTGGATTTGACGTTCTTGCAGGACTTCTTTGGTGTTCTTGACAAGTTGAAGTTCACTGCCCCCGTCGACACAATCAAAGCCTTCGAGCTGTGCGAGCCGGAGTTCCAGGCACTGAAGTCGCATGTCCAAGAAGCGTACACGAACCGTGACGCGGATCTGACGAGTTACATGCCATTACTGACAGAAAACCTCGCAAAGGTATGCGACGATAGACTTGCTATTTTCACTGAAATGGTAGAGAGTTCTCATCGATGCATCTCTTGGTTTGATAGCTTGGCCGAAAGATCAGCTGCCTGCAGTCGGCAGCAAGTGACCAAGCGATAGTAGCTCAGAGTAACACTTGTCAGGATGCTCGTGACAGCGCGGTGAAACTGTATGAAGAAGCCCAGGAGATGCAGAAGGAAGCGAGACGGCTTGTACGTATCCAACTGGTATTTGATGATGCCTCGGGTGGCCTCCCTCTTCAGAGTAGAGACTTTGAAGACTTGAATATCTTGGCTGGAGAACTCAAACTCAAGAGGGTACGTATGGCTGACGTGGCATTTGCACAATATCGGCTAACCAAAGCTACATTTTCTGTAGGAACTCTGGGAGGCTGTGTGCGAGGCCGACGAGCACTTGAACAACTGCAGCACCGACACGATCCGCTCCGTTGATCTGGACAAGATGGGCGAGGTAGCCAGCCGCATTGATACAGTAGTTGAGAATATCCGACAATGCGCTACCCAAGTTGCTGGGGGATTTGAGCTCGAGCGACTGGAGAAGTTGCAAGCTACGCTGCACGGCCTTGCCCCTGTGATCCGCGATCTACGTAATCCACACTTGGCAGAGCGTCACTGGAGCAAACTGGAGCACAAAATGCAATGCTCCTTAATGCCAGTTATCGTGGAAAATACTGAAGCCACAGAGGAGGATGAATTCGCTGTTCTCGATGCTACCACCGAATCGTTCAGCCCGCGCCTCGATATTCAGGTGCAGCAATTGCTAGAGGTTAATGCTGTTGCGCACGGCACAGCGATCCGACACGTGTCTGAAGAAGCTTCAGCCGAGGCTGCGATTGCTGGTAGTTTCATGAGCGTCGTTCGTACCTGGGAAGCTCAAGAAATCCCAGTGGAAGCTCGAAAGGATCGCGACGGCCGCGACGTGTATTGTATTGGCGACTGTGTCGAACTTTCTTCTCTTATCGAAGAGAGCCAAGTGCTGCTTCGGGTCATGGACCTGTCGACCTACTCCCTCGTCGTGCAGGAGCGACTACCAAAGATGCTCTCCGATCTCGACCACACGAAGGAATCATTGGAGCTGTTGCAAGTCTGTCAGCGCAAATGGGACTACACACAGCGGTTAGTTTCCATCGACTTTGCGCGGACATTTCCTGAGGAAGCGAAGCAGCTGCAAAAGCATGACACAGCGTGGCGTACGTTGAGCCACGGCTTGTTTAATCGCTCGTCGTGTCTCCCGTTCGGTGTGAATGCGGATCACCGACAGACGCTGCAAGTGATTCTTGAAGGCTTCGAAGCCGCAGCGAAAACTTTGGCTGATCATCTTGAGGTACGTCTGTTAGCTGATTTTTTGTCGAGAACTTGGTTTTAGGAGTAAACGTTGTGTGCTTGAGCAGATAAAGCGTCAGGTTTTTCCGGCTTTCTTCCAGCTGTCCGACTTGGAGCTGGCGACGCTGTTGTCAAAGTGTCGGGATGTGAGCTGTATCCCATCGTTCCTCTACCAATGTTTCGACAATGTTGGCCGAATTGTATTTGGGGTTCGAGATGGATTTCAGGATATTTTGCAGGTTCGTTTCTCACAATCCATTGTCATAGTTATTGGGTGATTTGAGTTGGACCAACATGAGTGTTGTTCAGGTAGCATCCCGAGTACATGGAGAAGCTGAAATTATCCCCATGGGCAAGAATCTCAAAGCTCGAGGGCCAGTAGAGCAGTGGCTAGCTGCTGTCGAGAAACGACTGGCTGAACAACTGCGACGGTCAACCAAGAAAGCCATAGAGATGTTGGATCGCTACGAGAGGTCTGAACAAGGAGCCACCGCGCCAAAGATTGGCATCTCCCATTTCTCAGTCCAGGTGCGTGATGATAAGCTTGTGAAGATTACCATAGGTGCAACTAACTTTGTTTCTTGGTAGAGCATCCTACTGGCGGATCGTATTGTTCGTTGTGGAATCGTTGAGCACGGATTGCAGGACATCATGAGCGCCAGTGGCACCGGTCGCTTTGATCGAATCATGGACGAACTCTCCTCTCACAGCTCTCGAGTCATGCAGCAGCTACTCCCACCATCCAGTTCATCAAATCTACAACATGATTTCAAGTTGAAACTGTCCCCACGCCAAATCACGCTGCGAGCAGGGCTGCATCTGCAAGAGATACAATTCCGCGATGCATTTGCCAGTCACGTGGCCTCGAAACAGCCAAACCCTGCGTCATCCTGGACGCCTGGAGGGCTAGCTGTCGACTGGGAGTACCAGCTGAAGTACCGGATGGATGATGCGACGACCGTCGGGCATGAGTGTCACGTGGAAATGAACACGCTGAACATCCCGTACGGCTTCAACTACTTGAGTCCCCATGATGATGTTGTGGTGACACCGAGTAGTTTACGCTCGCTTTTCACGCTATTTGCCTGCATCCGAAACGCGCAAGGCTGCATCTTGACTGGTCCCGAGGAAAGTGGGAAGCGAACACTGACTATGCAGGTGAGCTCGATACTGGGCCGACGCAACTTCAGCGCCACGCTGAACTCGTATACCCACGCTACCCGTCTGCTAATCGGAGCGCTGTATGCTGGAGGAACGTTCTGCGCAAACCTACAGCTTGCAGACAATGCAAGTGATAACGCACCGTTGATCAAGACATTGGCCACCACATTAGCGTCTATCGAGCGCGCGGTGCTGACCAAGAATCCGATTGTGGGACTCCATCGCTCACCGATCACGTTTGTTCCTGGGACTGCGATGCTCGTAGCTTTTCCTTCAAATACTGGCTTGGCGGTGGCAGATGCCGAGGAAATCCGCATCTGGACGGAGCCATTGAGTCGCTTTGCGATCGTTCAATGGGGTCAGGAGTTCATCGTCGAGGCTCTGCTATTGAGCAGAGGCTTCGTTGAACCATGTGAGCTCTCTAAACAGCTACTGCTAGTGTGGGAGCAAGCTCGTTCGGACTACGATATAATGGATGGAGCACTATCGAAATCTCACCGAAACCCGTTCAGATTCGCGGCCCTAAAGTCCGTCATCAGGGATGCCGCAGCTCAGCTTGACGAGCGTTCAGCATCTGCGACCCAAAGCGTTCAGGCACACCAACACTTTCTGCTTCACCAAGCCATGTTAAAGTATTTCCGCGTTCGAATTGACTCGGACCGACTCAAAGTACTTGAAACCATTCTTCACAACCGTTTTGCTACTATGGACGACGAGTACTCCATGTGCGACACCCTAGAGCCTAGCACTGGAGTGCCGCCCGAACTACTTGAGTGCATTATGCTCGCAACCCAAGAGCTGCACTTTGTTCCTCGCCGCATGATGTTGAACTCGATTGCATCCCTGGCAACGGCGCTGACGTTCAGTGTGAGCACTGTCTTGGTAGGTCCACCGGGGGTGGGCAAGACTACAACGTACCAAGTGCTCGCGAAGGCGTTTGAGCTCTGCTTCGAGCGTCGCGGCCAAAGTGGTGCAACCCCATCGCATGAAGACGACGCGAACAAACCACCACAAACTGTCCGCTCGCCTCCGTCCGCCCTCACCAAGCGGTCGAACTCGTACTTGAAGAGTAAAGTGGAGAAGGTCCCAGCAGCGAGTGTGGCCGTCAGAGTCGTTCTGCCCATGGCGCTGACAGTCTCTCAACTGTACGGAGGAGTCTCCCCTGATGGTCACGGTCGCGTACCGAGCATCCTGGGCCAGCTAATTCGTCAAGCGCAAGAACTTTACGTACCAAATGCTGTTGCTGACGCTGCTGATACCTCAGAAGGTCCCAGTGCAGTTAAACCGATGGAATCGCTTCTGGACTTGCCCAACCAGGTGTGGGTGGTTTTCGATGATGCCCTCGACTTGCGTTGGCTTGAAGGACTCTTAGGTGTGCTGTCGTACCCTAGAGGCACCGTGTCCCCACTACTGGCGTTCGAAGACGGCGAGTTCATGACATTACCACCAAATCTTCGCTTTATGTTCGAAGTCCTGCAGCTTCGCGATGCAACACCAAGGTTTCTTCATGTGAACACTATTCTGCATTTGAATGCTGACAGAAGAGAGGAAGCCGTGAACGATTCCAGGAAGAAGTACCGGCGCACAACGTCGGCTGGCGCTGAGGCGAAAATGACCATCGCGACGGCGTATCTGCACCGATACTTGACAATTCAACGCGAGCGAGTCGCAAAACAGCAGCCGGAAGCGCTGAAGCCCCAGTCATGGTCCACTACTGATATGTTCAACGTGATTGAAAAGTGGCTGATCAAGTCTTCACTGCTATCAGAACTCGCCACAATTCTTAACGGTATCCCCGCCGGCGCAGTATATCTATCCGCTCTCCAGCGCGTAGCGAAACCTGACATCACTACTACAGTCGCTTGTCAGCGCTGCATCTACGCTGCCAGATCCAGCAAATCGAAGTGCGAAAACTGCTTCCAGTTCGGAGTCTTTCATGCAGTTCGCAGCGGAACTTTCGAATGGGCAAATTCGAGTGGAAATGGCGTTGATATACAGCATCATGTGGGGGTTCGCAGCTTGCACTGGTGGCCACCCGGTTATCCAGCGCCAAGTTAGCGACGTCCTGAGGCGTGAATTTGAACATCTTTCGCCAGCTTGGCTAGGTTGTGGCCTAGACGTGAATTTATTTGAGACTTTGCTAGATCTTCAGGGTCATCGCTTTGTGTCGATCGTGAGCGGGTCACGTCACGTCGCACTGCCGCCACAAGTCAGCACTAACAGCAACATTAGCGCGCTGTTTGTGCCTACGACAACTCAGTCTTCTGGTTCACGCAGCTATCAATGAAGGGCTCCGTTCAGGCAGAGGCATCCTACTACTTAGTGGTGACAGCGGGCGGCGAACTACGCTCGCTCGCAACTTCCTTGGTCAATTGGACGTCATTAAGTCGATCATAGCTGCTGGTGGAGTCTCGAAGCTGCCCCAAGCGCAGCAAGCGACAGATGAGGACGATAACAAAACCAAGAAGCCTGACTTCTCGAAGACGATGGAAGCTGCCACACTCGCATCGGTGAAGCGTCTTCGACTGCGCCAAATCTCGCTGGTTACGTGGATGGCTATGCGCCTTCAGAAGGACACGGGTGCGGAGGGCGTCAGTTTTCAAGTCTCTCGAAGTACCACAAGTGACAACCGATCCATAGCGTCCGTTGTCGAGGGCGGAAGAGGGCATTCCTTTGGTCATCACACCGTCGACAGACGTCTCCAAGACAGCGTTGGTGCGTCAATTCGACCGTGGCGATGTTATTCCGTTCTTCTTCTCCATCCCTCATGGCAACGAAAGCTCTAGAAACGGCGAAGCAGCCGTTGAATTAGCAAACTGTCTGGAGAGAATGCTCCAGCGTGAACGAACTGGCGTCTTTGAGCCACCTCCAGGCAAGACGGCGCTGCTCATCCTGGACGACTTGCACCTCGCTATCCCTGCCGAGGATTCCACATCACAGCCGCTATACCCATCCATCTTCGCATATTTGAGGTCTGTTCAGGAGCATGGAAAAGTTTATCGCGGCTCGAGTTGTCTGCCGATCTCCGTCGAAAACCTCATGACGTTCGGCTCAATGCACGTCGACCACTTACAACCAGCAGATAACAAGGTGAGCCGAGAAGAACCGCTGCGGAAGCTCACGTCCCAGTTTTCCCGGTACTCGCGCCGTCGTGTGGACTTGAAGAACTTCATCACATCTTCGGACAGGCACTGCAGAGTCACTGGGGCCTGAGTAGCTCGTCAAAGTCTACAACACTGCCCACCCCCGTTCGATTCGCGCTTCCTCTAGTTTTGCAGCGACCACCGTGGTCTGGGATCGACTCCGGGCGACGTGCAAGTATCACTTGCAAGATCTAGCGCGAGTGTACGAAGGTCTTGGAGGGTGAGTCCGTCGTTGTTGGCAGATGTGGAGACGCTGCTGAGACTGTGGACGCACGAGTGTTGTCGGACATTACGAGAGCCTTCAATGGGGTTGTGTACTTCACGACAGGATAGCGAAGTGACGGGGGAGATTTCACGCATGCGAATGCAGATATCCCAGGTATCTCAACGCCGTGCCAGTGCTCGAGCGAGTCGGTTGTCGGTGGGGGCTGGCCCAAGTATCAGCTTTGCTGTTGGGACCAAACGGCAATCGGTGCAACCTAGTCAGTCTACCAACGACGAGAATGCTGCCACGTTGTTGACTTTGTTCGCTGCTCGAAGTTCTGCTTCGAGTTCACGTGGAAGTAGAATTGCGCCTCGACTCAGTCAGCAGTACAATTCTCTCCGGGAGCAGCAACATCGAGCGGCCATGATGGGAGGTCTCTGGGCGTTTGTGCCTTCCAACATCTTTTACGGCGGTCACTCGATGGATTCCGTGACTGAAGAGGATAGCATCGCTGGTTCAAGCGATTCCGATCCATCCGGGCGTATTATCCGACGCAAGAGCGCTAGTTTCCTGGTGCAAAAGAGTCTAGAATCTGGATCGAGCGGGAACTCGTGGATATACGCCGAGATCAGCTTTGAAGACGACATGGAAGCAGTGTCAACCGCTAACATACAGCTATACTTCCGAGACCTGCGCACCTTCAACTCAACTCAAATGATTTTGCGTCCTGGAGGATCGAAAAAGGCGATAGCGCTACCGAGAGACGTGCCACCGGTGCCTTTCAAACTGGTGGGTAGTTCTCTTTGTTTTGCATGTGTCTGACAACTAACACCTCCTGGTTACACTAGGCTCAAACAGTAGTGCGGATTGATCGCGTTCTGGCTAGGCCGTCCGCGCGACTTCTTCTCCTCGATAGCAACGGTAGCGCCGCTGACACTTTACTGCGTTTTGCCACACTATCGAGAATGCCCGAGCTCCAGGACCCAGCCGGCGCGATATTCACGCTTTCGGGTCTCGCAGACGATCAAAATATCACCACGAATGTCCAAAGCTGCTTAGCGCTGCGATGGAAGCGACTTCTGCTCGAACTCTACGAACGCGTGGCTGTCGCTGGACAAGAAGCCACCCTCGTGGTTAAGCGTCTCGACTTGCTGCCACCTGCGATGATCAACCAGATCCAGGCGCTCATGACCACTGGAGAAGTACCGGGCACGTTGACGCTGGAGGAACAAGTTCACATAGCAACGCGAGTCATCGATGAGCGATTGCTGGCGTTGAAGACGAAACACGCTGCCCAAGCAGCGCAAATTCGGTCGGAAGCAGAGTCGACAAGGGATCAAGCGCTTGCAATTCTCCATCAGAAGCAGCGAGAGTCGCCGACCACCCCGCTGTTGGAAGCTTTTCAGCTGGTGGAGACGCGCTACCAGCGTGAATTGCGCTCGAAACTTTCCCGGGTTGATCTCCGCTGGCAACAAGACACTGACGATCTACGCCGCCAACGAGAAGTGGAGAGCGAGAGCGTGGCTGCGACGGTCATGGCTCTCACCCGGCCGCTTGGTGTCACCAGCGGCAAGTGGGCGAGTGCAGTGGCTCGGATGTGCTCGAAACTGCGTGTTGTGCTTCTCGTGGACAAGCGGCGCGAAAGTCGCGTACGCGTTGCCAGTCCGAATGTCTTCGCTATCTGCGATGTCGTGTCGGTGCCTCACCTCGACCGCGATTCACTGCGAACGCTGGTGTACGGGCATTTCCACTCTCAGGTGCAGCAGCTTCTCGTGGACCATCAAGACGAAGTCAACGACAAACCGGAGGACGGGAGCTTGACCGATTTCCTCCATCAGACGCAGCGAAGTCTCTGGAGTTTGGTGTGCATGGCGACAGACATGCATCTCGCTGTGGCTGAAGCATGGTCAACCGAGAGAGAAGACGGCGCTGACAAGAGTGGATACCCTCCCGTCTCGAGGGCGTTTGCTATGGCAGCGTTCTTCAGCAAGTTCGTTGTCGAGAACTACAAGCGCGAAGAAGCCGCTCGAGCGAAGGCGTCGTGGTTCTTGGAGCTGTCCACGCGGTTGGATCGGGATCTAGGCGCTCTCCGTTCAAGTGACGTCCTGCTGAGCGAACAACTCACGACGATTGACAAGCAACTCATTCACCACGAAGCTCGGCTGGTCGAGCAGAAGGAAGACGCCGAACGAATCCGCCTCATCATGCAGCGGTTCCAGGTAGCAGCGGACGAACAGATTCAAGTCACGAACGAAGCTCAAGAAGTGGCGCATCGTGAATTGCAAGAACCCATGGCGTGTCTGGAAGAGGCCAACCGAGCGCTGCTACTCGTCGACAGGCGGCACATTGTCGAGATCAAGTCGTTCGTGAGCCCACCGCCGCTGGTTCACATGGTGTTAGGTGCCGTGTGTGTCCTGTTCCAGCTCGAGTCGTCCTGGGAGAGCGCTCGTCGCCTACTTCTCGGTGACGCCAATGTTGTTCAGACACTGCTACAGTTCAACAAGGACGCGGTGCCTGCTGCCACGTTGGCCAAGCTCGAAGCTGAGTATTTGAGTGACGAACGCTTTTGTCGCGAAGAAGTTGAGCGTCAAAGCGTGGCTGCTGCATCCATGGTCGGCTGGGTGAGTGCGATTTACCAGTACGCCACCGCACGGCAGCAGGTGCAGCCGACGCTCGACAAACTCGAAAAGGCCCAAAGTCGACTGCAACTCATAATGAAGGAGTTCCAGGTGAGTAAGCAGCGCGTAATGGAAGCCGACGAGGCCTGGCAGTCTACGCAGGCAGCGATTGACGCCGCGATCACTCGGAAAGAAGCTCTTTCGGGTGAAATATCGTCGTTGGATGCTCGATGTGATAGTGGAGGACAGGCACTGGAAGCTCTGAACGAAGACCGAAAACTACAGCACGAAGCTGCCAGTGCCAGCTCGATGCGCCGCGGGTTCTCGCTTCCAACTTGGAACGCTTTGCTTTCGGCTGGAGTGCTGGCATATGCGTGTGAACTTGGCTACTCTCCACGTCGAGAGCAAGTTTTTCAAGCGTGGGAGGCAGCGTACTCTAGTTATGGCGGGCTGACACCTGGTTGTCCGCCGACTTCGACTTGCTGCACCTTCATGCCTTCCATTGCTGTGGTCCTGAAGAGCTCAGCAGCTTTGGATGAAGAAACTCCAGCGGGAGTTCATGATCCCGAAACACCCTTGGCTGCCTTGTTCTCAGGGGATTATCCTGAAGACGGGTGTGTGGAGACGGAAGACGCCTTGAAACTCGTGACTGGAGCTGGAGGACTGAGTTTCTCTCGCCGTAGGCTTTGGGATGCGTCCGTGCTGTCTTTGATAGCTGCGACATCGAGTTTGCCCGTGGTAATGATCACCCACTTCTCGCCTGAGGTGGAAGAACTACTTGTCAATTGCGCGCGTCGAGTTTGGCACTGGCAACAGCTCCACATGGTGTACGCTCGAGCCCCCGACTTCGACGATGTGTTCCGCTTGGCTGCAAGTATGGGCCATCAACTGCTAGTGCTCGACGTCGAACCTATCGACTCGGAGCCGCGGCTCGATGAAAGACGCGGAATTTGTCTGCGCGCCGCTTTATCTTGGAAAACCCAGCGCGTTGATGGGGTCGAACATCTAGTCATCTCAAAAAAACGCCCCAACCCCGACGTGACCGAGGACGAGTATAAAGTGAGCTCTGACAACTGTACCACAACGGATACTATCGCGCTGCACTCGAATTTCCGTTTGATTCTCACGTCGAATGCAGATCGAGCCGCGTTTGGTGAAGTTTTAGATATGTTGCCGATTATGGACGCTCACTTGCACCCTTGCGATATGGTCGACGTGCTGCTGGACGAGATTTGGAGCAACTTGACTCCCAAGCCAGCGGATGGTTCTAGCGCCCCAGAGCCCATCGGTCCATTCACGCTGAAGTCTGCACTAAAAGAGCACGGCCGGCTTGCTCAGAAGTTCGAAGTCTCACACGCCCAGCTTACGAAACTACTGGAAGCTGCAGCAGTGACGAGTCATTTCCCTCTCGCACAGACCAAGGCACTGCGCGAACGGCTTTCAGCGATTCAGGAAGCTCGCCACGTGCTGAGAGAAAAGCGACGCCAGATCCAGGAACAACTTCAACTGGTAAAGCGTCAGTGCGTGCCGATCGCTCGGACCGGAGCTGCAGTTTTCAACGCGTTCAACACCACGGTCTCTCGAATTGGGCCGGATGCATCGCCGCCATTAACGCTGCAGATCTTTTGCCGTTTTGCTTGATGCATTGGCGCCATCGGCTACGACAACTGCAGGAGCACTGGGGACGACTCCAGCGCCGACTACACCGTTGCTGAAAGATACAAAGCGCCCGTCCTCAAGCAACCGCCTCAGTTCATTCGCACGCAGTGCTACCAGTTTTTCGCTGTCAGGGTCTTCGCGTCGGCAATTGAACTCTTTTGGTATTCCAGCAGACGTACTGACGAAGCTCGTGTCTCGAATCATACCATTGGTGCAGCCTGCTTCGCTGAGCGGAGACTGGTATCGGTTCCTGTTGCAAGTGATCATAACAATGGAAGAGATGCAGTCAACAGCGCAGTCCAAACCAGCTCAAGAGCGGTTTGAACCCGAAACTTCGCGTAACTCGAGCACCGTGCTATCGGTAGGCACGATTCTGCTTCGGATGAAATTAAGGAAGCAAAACGAAATATCAACAACTTTCACTGCAGAAGAGTGTAGAGCTGTCTCAATCTCCACCTCTCGGACAGATCTCCAACGTCGTGTGGTGAGTACGATTTTCAACGGATGCAAGCTGGAGGATGTGCCCCCCGGCGTTGAAGACGTTGACGATATACTCCGCAAAGCTTTGCCAGGAGCTCCATCGAGGTCCGAGCGTCTCGGTGTAAGCCTCATGCTGTTCCCTGAGCTGGTGCAGCATATTTGTGATCGGGTTCTGGCAGGCTACGGAGTTCCTCTCAATTTCCACAGACGTGGATCGGGTAACGTGACTGAAGTGGAGGCGGCGGCGTTGCTTGAAGGGTTCTGGCTGCGTACGATTCGAGCGCTACCCGAGAAGACAACAGCAGTGATTCTAGCACGACATTCGTTTCACAGTTTTGGCTTTGCCCGACGTGTCTTTTTCCAAGGTTTGGAGGGATCACCTACGTTGCAACTTCGTGTTCTGAAGATGCTTGTCGAGAGGAGATTCCAAGCCGTGAGCCAAGATGATGCAGCTCTAGCCGGCGAGATTGATGAGCAAGTTACTCCGCTGGAGCAGCTTTATGTTCTTCCGCGAAGTGTGCAACCAGCTGAGGATCACGTGGAGACTCAGCAACTCTTGCTCATGGCGGAAGACTTCAGGCAAATCGCGCAAATGGAGAAGACTCAGCTCGAAGCGCTGGAAGAGGTACCCTTTGCGGTTGTCAACATGAAAGGCGTTGCTGGGATCCTGAGTATTGGGAAGCGCTGGTCCAGATACTGCATCGTTCAAGTCGACGTACTAGCTCCGCAGCTTTCCAGCGCCACAACAGCATGAGTCTGGGCTTTGCCATTGCCGGCGATCCCCTTGCCAAGCAGAAAAGCATTACGTCGAGCGAAAGCTCAACTATGGACTCGACCATAAATGCTGTAACTACGAGTCGTGCCTCAAACGCGAATCTACAGGAAGCAGCAGCATCGAAGCCACCGCCTCTCGTTAGAAGCGGAACAGCGCGCCGGACGTCGACACAGTCCATGGTGAATCGTCTCTCAGCGATTGATATGATGGCGCCGACATATCCCCGACTAGTAGCTGCGGTGGACGACATTCGATCTCTTCCGATACACCTTCGCTCAAACATTGTGTGTTTCCGAGATGAGTACGAGCAAGAACCCGCTGCGTCAAGCGGGGTCAAACCCAGGCGTCTTTGACCAAGTGTCTGCAGTCTACGATTCTGCGTTTGACCATGCATCCGAGCGTTCAAACGCTTTGTGCACTTGTCCAGCCTGCTGATGACGATTTGATGGCTCCAAGAGCACCGTTGAGCTACTTCTGGCAGGTGCTGAGTGGCCTCGTACTATTCCACGCCACCTTGGTTTTCCGCGCACACGTGTTGAGGGCTGTTTATCCTGGAGCATTGCTGCCACCGCACCATCCAGGTGGTGTAGGAACTGCCTTCCATTACAGTGACGACGACTTCCTCACTGCGATCAACCAGTACCTCGCTACGATTTTGGACAAGAAGCAGCACCATCTTACACAGCAGAGTCGGCGTACTGGAAGGGGGTCCGAGTACAACGCGGTGCTGGAACGGCGAATTTATCTGCAGGTGGTGCTGAGTTCATACACTCGTTTAGCTGCGGGGCACCAAGAAGTGGAGTTTCTTCGAAGGCTGTGGGGCGAGTGTCTCCAACTTGTAAGCTGGAGCGAGACTTCGGTCGGAGAGAGTGCGGCCAAGCCAGCTACTTTACCTAGCTTTCGGGGCCGAAGTCGGCAGATGACGAATCTCCGTGACCAGCTACGAGGGACTGCAGGCGATGGGGCGTTAGCAGTGCAAGCTTCCTCCAAGTTCTTGATCAAAGGCTCCAGCTCCGTGTCTGTCGTGAAATCCTCGCTCTTGTTGGGGTTCCTAGCGTTCCCCAGCGAGGATTTACGGCAGGAAAATCTGTCAGTGGCTCAATGGCTGGAGGTGGTGTGGAATTATTCCACTAGCATCGATCACTTGATGAACACGAAGCTCCAGGCATTACTACTAGGCTTCCAGCAATCGATCAACCGTCGTGGATCACCTGAAGACACTTCCAGGGATCTCATGACAGCTTCTGGCGGAATCGATACGGTAAACCGTCCACCGCCGAAATGGATGGCAGCTTTCGGGTGGACTAATAGAAACCGTGTCGTGCTGTTGGGTGATCCAACAGAATTGGTTGCGTCGATCTCGCTGCGAGACGCGGTCAACGTCCTTCAAGGTATTATCGCTCAAGCGCTTCCACCTCGTTTCGACGTGGAGAACTGGGATAAAGCAGAGGAATCCCCAAGTCTCGAAGTCGATGGTGGATTCGAAGCAGAACATGACGCGGAAACTCTGGTTGTCAACCCAACGATGATGACTTTGGCCACTGTGTACAATCAGCATATTGACGCTTGTTCCACTGCTCTGGAGAAAATCGTCATGAATCTACTAAAACTCGAGGATTCGGGTACTGCTGACCATACGCTCGGGGTACGCTGCTTGAGGGCGATGACGGAGACGAAAGTGATGATGATGAATACTACAAGCACCAAGGCCCCATCAAAGACACCAAAATGGTTATGCTTTCTGACGTAGAAAATGCCAGAGTGCGCGAGCAAGTTGTCTCGGTACTGCGCAATGAAGTACCGCCGGGCTTGTTCGGTGAAACATTAGTAGCCACGCCGGCCACTTCGACGTGGTCGTTGCATGACACCCTTCAACATTACCAGGACTGGCACCATTTCCTCACGGAAAGTCGACGACTCTACGATACAGGCCCCCTCGGGTCTGGCTGCCTGGGATCTTGGCCGCAAAGCTCCCGGTCCCACACGTCATCAAAGTGGCTCGGATGCAGTACAGTGCTAGTCACTTCGACGTCGGAGTCTCGATGCAGTTCACTCTACGCTACTTGTCTCCCACCAACTCCACCGACTTAAATGACCAAGAAGACGAAGACTCGGAGTCAACGAACACGCCATTAACTGCACCGCTTCCAGTAGACACCTTCGCAATTTTGGATGGCGTTGTGCTCCTCGGATCCACCTGGAACCAAGAGTTACAAGCTCTCGATCGACTCGGCGGGGAATCGGCTCTGCATCAACGCGTGGAACTCATCTGTTCCTATCCAGAGGCAGTGGTCATCAACCCACTCAAGTTACTCGGGTGCCTCTACTCGCGTCTCACAACGGAGATCTTCTGCTTGAGTGTGCACTGGCAGTCGATCCGGCACAAACCTCAAATTTAGCGACCCCGTTCCTGATCCCAACGGGATCTCACTACCGATAAATGATATCCGTACTTGTTTGAATAGAACATTTTCGTGTGAATTATGAGGGAAATTTCACTACATGTACACTGCTGCAATGTTCATGTGGTAACATCGCACGCAGCAAAACCCTATCTTTTATCTGAGACCCCTCTTCACCAGATTGTCCTCGTCAAAATTATGTGCATACGTCCGGGTGAACAACCTACGTAATTGATGTAGTCAGGAACGTGATCGAATTGATACGTCAAGGTCTTGCTTGCGGTTTTGCAATGACAAAGAGCTCGATGGTGATTGGGATGCCAGAGGCGGTAGCCATTCCCGGGAGTAAGGAAATCCATTGACAACATGTAGCTCTATCATTTTCGAGTCATCTGTGAGCTTCTGTGTAGCGACGCATCTGTGCAAATACTCTCAGGCTCGATGCCGCAGGTGAGGAGTTTATCAGCAACCCCGCTTTCAGCACTCGGATGAAGCAGCTCGAGAGTACGGTAATGCTGAGGTGGCAACAATACTTCAGCAGGCGACGGAGACGACGGGTGCTGCCGAGAAATGACAGAAATTGCAGAAAGCGCAGTTCGAGCGGTGGCACAGCGATGGCCACAGGCCAGTCGATGTCGTCGACGACATTTTCAAGGTTGACGAGGCACCCTGCAAATTACGGGCCCTCAGTACCCTTTTTCTAGGAGATCTTTTGTTTTAATCGAGAGTGATACTGTTCCGGCTCGATTTTCACGCCAGTGTGATTCATTCATGACAAAATGGTCCGTAGACTCTCATTTCTCCATTTTTTTGATCTGGTCTGGGAGGCCCGAGGCCTTAAATAGACATTGGCTTGGGCATGCGCAGCGGCTTCTGCTCGAAGGCGCTGGGGCTCTTGACCAGGCTGCCGGGCGAGCGCACGGGCGACTTGGGCGCCGCGGCTGCGTCGTGAGGCGCCGGGGACAGCGGCGCCGGCTTGGGCTTGGGCGCGGGCTGGTGCGAGGCGGCGGCTTCGGGCTTGGCGTCCATGGCGATGGGGCGAAGGATAAGAGCTCGGCGAGCTTCTTCGGGGTCTTTTCTTCTTCTGCTTGAGGTTGCGCTGTCGTTGCGCTTATGTGCTGGATCTGGTATCTGTGTGGCGCACACGAATAGGTGTGTGGATGGTGTGGCGAGAGGGGCAACTTCAACGACTGACGTGGCGTGGGGCTTTGCTCGACGGGCGCCACGCTACCAACTCATTGAGGCTTGGTCTGCGCTAAATAACGGCGCCGGCGGAAAGTTGCAGCGCGCGGAACCAGGCGAGCGCCGCCCTCCACAACTGACAAGCAACGTTAGCAGGTGCAGGCAGGCGGAATGACTATACACGAGTGAATCTCCCGCGCGCCGAGAACGTACGCGGATCCAGCAGCAGGCAGGCACACACACACACACACACACACACACACTGCAATTGTGTACTGTAGACTGCAGTTGACCATCGCGCTTCCGGTTCTCGAGGCCTGGTCTTGTCCTCCCGAGCGGGAACCTCCGCGATCTGCCGCCCCCCACCGTCCGGCTGCGGGGCTGCCGGTAAGCAGCGGCCTCCTGTCCAATGGGGCAAACGATGACGGGACGAATTGATTGACAGGGGAATCCAAGCGGCCGCGTGCCAGCCACTCGATCTGCTCGCCTCTGACTCAGCTCGGCCATGCTGCTGGTCAAGCAAGGCGTGCTGATCCCTTCGCGGCCGTGATTGGCTGTGTGCGCGTGGTGTGGCACGGCTGCGCGCCGCGATTGGCGCGTCGCCGTCGTCCGCTCGTCGCCGTCACAGTTCGAGTCGCTTCAACCAGAGCCCAATCTTATTCACAGGCAGCCGAGCCAGCCACCACGTCAGCTTCCCTCTCATTCTCCTCTCTGGCCCCACGACCCCAGACCTCCAGCAGCAGCAGCAGCAGCAGCAACAACACCAGCAACAACCAGCTACACCTGCAATGTCCTCCGCCTTCTCCTACCAAGACTGCGTCGCCGAGGTGAGTGAACTGCTGCTGTGTCATAGCTACTAGTCCGTTGAGGTGACGACCGACCCGCGTGACGCCGTTGCCAGGTGGACGAGTACCCACGAGCGCCGCCTCCGTGAGCGACGACGAGCCGGCGCTGAGCGCTGCTGCCTGGGACCAGAACGCGCTGGCGCAGTTCGCGGTTTCCGCCAACTTGCCGTGGACGCGGGCGTGGCCAATACCAGTGGCGCAATCCTTATGCGCGGGCAGCATCACACGCCGGACTCGGTCGTGGACGACATGGTGGCGTTTCTGGCCACGAAGGCCGGCGGGCGCTTCGGCCACGCTGCTGGCGCCCAACGGCGTGCAGTTCGGCCAGCTCTGCGGCATGTTCGCCTACATCGGGAACGACGCGTTCGTGCGCGCGGCGGCCGACGCTTTCGGCCTGGGCGACGGCGACGCTGGCCAAAAGATTTCACCATCACAGGGCGCTGGCGCGGCCGTGCCGAGTTCCCTCGGGCGGGAACCAGAGCACCATACACTGCCCTGAGCCCGCGCGTGGCCGCCGGATGATACGATAGTGTTTGGCGCGTGTGTGTGCGTGCGACTTCCAGGCGGGCGAGAGATCAAGAGGGGCGAGGCAGGACAAGGAGCTGCGGCCGAAAAGCGACAGGTGTGCAGCAGCAGGAGGAGCGCCCCTCGCCTTCTTCTTAGACCCGATAACGCGCGTGATTCGCGTGGCTACTCCGGCCCCGCTCAATTCATGGACCCCGTCGTCGTCGTCGTCACCGCCGCCGCCGAGCAAATCATATCCGCCGATTCCTGCAGAGCAGCGGCCTTTGCGCATGTACGCTATGCGATGCGGTGTCGGCATTGCTCGCCTGTACACGGCAAGGCAGCGCCGTCCTCCGCATGGCAGCTCGTCGTCGCCGCGCCGCTGACCTGATGATTTCTGCAGGCGCTGCAGGGCGCGACCAGCGACGGCGGCGCTGGCGCAACGATGGACTTCCGCTCGCGTTCCACTGGCTCTCGCCCCGAACAGGCCGCCTGCTGCCTGCCACAAACGCCGCGCGTATTATCGCAATTATTAGCACGACCACGGTCATCTCGGCGCGGGCGTGATGCCCACGCAACCGCGCTCGCCTTCAAAGTCCGCTGGTCGGAAATGCAGCGAAAGGTCAAGCGACCAGCATGGAGCGCTGCTTGGCTCAAGGCATTGCGGCAAACGAGATGCGCCTTCATTCAGTGGGAAGCGTTACGGGCTGCGTCTTTACACTTGTGGGCACGGCCGGATGACTCACTTGGCGACGGATGGCTACACTTCTCGGCGGTTTGGGGTCAGACCCACGAGCTGGCAGGAAGTTAAGGGGCGTTTATATTTGCGCGATGTGATGATTTGAAGGTTGGCCTTAAGGTTGCGCCGCGATTATCGTTTGAAGTATCCTGCAGGAGCAGGACACTTGCTGAGATTTAATCCTGCCGTTGCGCTGGATTGCTTTGAAGAACGTTGCTGAAGTCCAATATGGTGATGCGGACTGAAATCTGACGGAACCATTTTTTTCCTTTTTTAAATCTTCTGTAGCAATAGTGATATGATTGTCCAAGCGAGATCTCATCACTGCTCTCTTCGTGGCCAGTGGATTTGAGGCAGCTTCGATCTCAAATTCGGAGCAGCAGGAACAGGTAAAGTAACGTGCCAGCAGGATTCCGGGTGGGATGCTGCGTGGAGCTGCTTCCATGATGTGTACAATGCTTTCGGATCACGCTTGAACGCCTGGTGGATTACCTCCGTCGTGCTTTAGATTCTAAGAGTTGCCAGCTATTCCGTTCAAAAGCTGCGGGACGGCACAAATTACAAAACCAAAAGGTACATCTGTGTCGGAACGATGGACTGGTGTGTCGTACATGGTACGGTACTTAGGCGAAGTGTATGCATCAGAAGCATTTATTCCGAATGTTCAGGTTCAAACGACCTTTCAGGTAAAGAAGAAGGACCTCGGTGGTAGAGACGCCCGGAGGAACGCCCAGTCGAGTGTTTGTTGCCTCGTCCCCAGTTCCACAAGTGCACTTGCAGCTTTCCAACGTCGCTGATATCGCTGGTGGTCCTTGCGTGGACTCGACCGGTCAATAGATCCTGCTGTGGTATATGGTCATAACACAATTACGGCTATGACTTCAGTGATGTGGAAGCATTATTTCCTTCGCTACGCACAGAGTGACATGGAAAATATTGACAATGTTGGGGCTTTTTTTCACCAGGCTTCGTAGTGTGTTCACAACCGGTGAGGATTCTCACCTGCGGTACTTCTCCCGAACTGTCTAATGGTCTCCTGGGTTTCCTAAACCGCACCACGGGCTTCGCGTTCGCCACCTACAGGAAACGTTCGGCAAAACGTCAACAAATCTCCTGGACCTCGACGTAGCAACAGCGAAAACGGCAACGGAATATCAATCGAGACTGGATACAAAATCGCTGCAGTATCACAGGAAAATTCGTAACGTGAAAGTTATGGACCTTACGGCGTTTGTTGATGCCGTTTTCTCCGGGTAACGTTTTTGAGCGAACGTTTTATCGACCCCACTCTGCCGACATTTGTAGGTGTTCTCAGCTACCAGCCCCCAGTTATCCTGACGGGTAGCCCATCTTTTTCATCGTAGAAAGAAGCAGCTCGCACTGCAGAACCTTTCCCAAAGTTCTTGACCAGCACTTCCAGCTATTCCGAAGTCAAATTTGAAGTCCGCGGAAACGATATCTGGTTTTCACGGTTGACATCGAGACTAAAATGTTCATCATCGACTTTAATACAAACACCTGCTCATGGCACCTTTTGCAATACAAAAGTTCTTGTGCTTGCATGCTTCATGTCCGTCATCGTGGTGGTGGATAGCCACTCGCCAGCAATCGTGACCCACCTTGTCAAATTGTGGTCATCCGTCGAAAATGTACAACGACGATGCTGTCCGCTGAACCGTAGGGGTCACAAAACTCGTGATGGTGGACCCACTCCGGGCGCAACGTACCTCCATCGACAGCCTTGACAAGAAGTTGAAAGTACACCTGTACTCGAAAGCGTCGTGAGTTCAAGCGTCTGCCGTCTGCATCAGAGTGCCCTCTCCTTTCAATACACCACTAGAAACCGGAAGTTGCACTGCGTCGAGACCAAAGCCCCGCGGCACCACCACGCCGCACCACCGCTCATCATCCCGCAGCCCGGGACGGAAGCCTCGTCACAGACAGCTGCCTCGAGTCTCTGTGTTGTTATGCATGTAGTCGCCACCTCGCCCTGATTCTGTTAGCGAAGTCAAGCCGCTGGGAACGCCGCCGAAGCTCGCCGACGCCCGCGGCTGAGCACTGCGCCAGGCGGCTCGATTACTTCTCGCTAATCGCCGCCACATACCCGTAACAAGCCCATGCAGGCTGCAACATGGCAGTAATGACTTCCCTGACCACAAAGACGCCGAGGCGTGAAAGGCGAAGTGTCCGTTGCTGCGGCCGCAGGCGACACCATCGCTTGCTGTGCCAGCTCCAGCTGACGCGTCAACGAGCCCGCATGCGCAACTTGGGGCTTGAATCTAGCGCGTCACCAGGCCCGGCGATGGATGCAGGAACCCGGCGCTGCACCGCAGCATACACGGACGGGCACAGGTGCAGCCAAAGACGCCGGAGCGACCGACCGAGATGAGCTGAGGCTGGGCTCCTCGAGGAGCTCATTTTGACTATGAGCCACCGACCGACACCTTCGCGGTCTGTAGCCATGAAGACCGCGACAGCTTGCGGCCCCACTATAAAATGTTCAAGAGAACCAACAGCGGCGGCGTGTGGCGTCGCGAACCTGTTAGTTCTCTGGCTGAAGCGTCGAACCAGCGGGCTGGGGCGAGAACCAACGAATCTGTTGGTTCTCTTGGAATCTGTTAGTTCTCTCGCTGTTTAGCGAGTCATCTCGCCAACATGCAGCCAGAGTGGCGAGTCGCCTCGCCACCTTTCAGCGGGGAGCTTTTATCATCTATCAGCCTTTGCCGGCCACCTCGCCGACAACCTCGCAGCATTCGGCGGCAGGATGCGTTCGAGTCGAGCACGAGGAGCCCAGCAATCGGCTCGATCCTCTGCTGCGACACCTGGACGTAGGCGGGAGCCGTCCCTGGGGAAAATGAGGCTGGGGGGCCAAGAGGGCAAAGGACTGCAACCGAGCGAGCCCATGGCAGGTCTCTGCAAGCCGAGCCGAGCTTCAAGCCCCGGCAGCTCGGCAGGCCGGCAGCAAAGAAACACGCGCTATGCCAGGCGTCGCTATACATGTAACTGAATAAATGGCCTGCGGCCCAACTCCCACTCCCATTGTCAAGCCAGTCTTGGCTCGATCCCCGTAATCTTGGCTCGTCTTGGTGCGATTGCGAGCCTCGCCATGGTCTGCGGGCGGTACTCCTTTTGCTCTGCCCTGGAGGCACCTCCACCTTCTCTCCCTCCGTCTCTGCTTCTCTGTCACCATGGGCGCCACCGTCTCCAAAGTCTCCATCCCAGGTGCTGCTGCACAATAGGGGTGGCGGGCAGTGCTAACAACGCCAGCGAGAAGGTGGAAGCCGTCATGCTGTCTGATCCCCGATCTGACATCGTCGAGGCCCGGCTGAACGAGCTGGTGACGCTGAGCTCGGCGAGACGGCGCTTTGCAGCTGGAGCAGCCTCGGCCGAGATCCCAGCTCGTGCACGGCGGCGAAATTCCAGGTGAACTGGGCGACCACGACCAGAACTTCCTCGTGCTCCAGCGACAAAGTACGGTGCAGTTCCACTTCCGCCCCAGGCATCACTCGCACTTCGTAGTTAAACGACTAAAAGTTACTACCCACACTGAGTACTGGAGCATTGGTGATCAAGGCACTAACATTGATTAATCTGCTCTGGATTTGTCAACTGCAGGCGAAACATACGGTGAGCAGCAAGGCCCGCGCCATGGAGCTGCACCCTGGTGCATGGAGCCGGGGACAACTCGCTTAGCCGTGGTGGGCGTCTTCTTCACGGAGGGCAAAGGAGAGCCTTCCTGGCCCAGTTCTGGAACGAGATCTCTCGACGCTGCAGCCCGGTAAGCACGACCACGTGGCGCTGGGCGAGATTGCTGGCGGCGACAGGCTCAACGCGCTGCTGGACGGCAAGATCTTCCGCTACTCGGGCTCGCTCACCACGCCGCCCTGCTCGGAGGGCGTCGAGTGGAGTCGTGGTAGAGCGCCATGCTGGAGGCGTCTTGAACATCGAGCTCTACCGCAACCTGCCGGGGCCCCAACGCGCGCGGGCGCAACGCTCAACGGCCGCAGGTGTCGCCTTGCCAGTGTTCCAACGTCACGCCATCGGCGCCTAAGCTATTCGTCCTGAGACCGTATCTCGCACCGCCAGATAGTCCACTATAGCAACTCCCGCAGAAGTAATACATGTACGCATACCATCACCTCCGGCCTCGGACGCTTCTCTCTTCTACTGCAGCTGGACCTTGGCGCCCGGTCGTCGGTCGCCATCACCACCCATCGCCCTGAAGAGCTGCGCCAGCTCCTGCTGCAGGTCGTCGTCGGCGAACACGAACGGTAGTAGCTCGACGCTGTTTCCACAGTTATTGCCGTTGAAACGCCGTTAGCGTACCCATTTTCACGGCCATCAGCTGGACCTCCGGCGACAGGCGTGCCTGCCCAGTTGTCAGGGCGGCGGCGGCTTCTGCGCTTCAGCAATGACGGGCGCCCATTCTGCAGCTGAAGGCGGTGAAGTCCCAGTGTCGCGAAGCTGGTCGGAAAGGTGAACCGACCATGGGATCACTTGTTAAGCCGCAGCTCACTGCGTGTTGAAACCGAGAGAGCCTGCATGGTGGCACCTTCCTTCCGGCGAACAGTTGCGAGCCAGCCGCGGCCTTTAGTCTCGCGGAAGCAGGATTAAACCAGCCGAGAGGAGGAAACATTCGGCGCTCGCTGCAACGAAGCTGGGCCTGAGACCGATCCGTGCTCGCGCTTTGCGCAGGCTCGCCTCGCCTCATTGCCGCGCGGTTCAACGTGCACGCGGACGCCAATCCCCAGGATGCAGCTTCAGCTTCAGCTCGCGTAGCTTTTCTCCACCTCAGCTGCGCGCTGTTGCGTCATACAATGCGTGTCAAGTGGAGCTCCGTTAACTTACTACGAGCTGCATTAGCCACCTTGAGGAGCTCTATTGACTTCCTTGCCGGCGCTGCATTGGCCGCCGTACGTCAGCGCGCGATCTCAGGTGAAACAGCACGCGGTGGATCATATCCGGCAGACGGGCAGCGGAGACTGGCGACCGTCCAGCGTCGGTGCTGCTGGGGACGGACGGAGGATTAATGGGTCAACTACGGCGTTCCACAGCTCTAGTTCTTGCAGGCGAGTGAGACGGCAGAAGACATGGGCGGAGTCAAGTTGCGGTGACGTCGTTGCTGTTCGTGGCGGCAGTTACTGATCCGGTCCGTGGTGGGGAACATCGGAGCTGTCCACGGCGTGCGGAGCCACGCCGTTGGCGCTAGATCAGTTAGCAGGGCAGTTCGGACGCCGCGACAACGGGAGAACAACTTCAACCTCGGTTTCCCGTGGCGCGCGCTGGCCCAAGTGGACGAAGACGACAGCATCTCTCCGCCCGGTCGGTGAGTTGCACCACCGTTCAACGTGCTGGACGAAGACGGCGACAGCTCCGTGAGCATGTGGCCGAGTGGAGGCTACGTGCGCAGCTCGGACAAAGCACTCCAGCACCGTCGAACCGGCAACGGACCCGTATGCGCTACCTGATCGACATCGTCAAGTTCCTACGCCAACCTCGGAGGAGTGCATCAGGAAGACGAAGTGCTGCCGGTGCGCTCGCTCGCGGTGTCCTGCTGGTGGGGTTGCTATTGTCTTTACCGTGCTGGTTTGTGTATTGACGCCCAGCTTCACCAAGCGCCAACTTCACGGAGATCGCGGCGGAGATCCAGCACCGCTGCTACATCAAGTTCCGCTTTACTCGCTGTTCGCCGGCCCGCCTCCCGTTCGAGATGATCTGCGCCAGCTCGGCCCCGACCGTCACGGCGCGCAAGATGGAGCTGTGGTTCAACGAGCAGGTGGACATCGCGCGCGACGACCTGACGGACGATGCGCATGTTCAACCTGGTTGAGAAGGCTGAGCTGCACCTCGAACAATGGTTACCAAGCGTGCACCAGGCTCGAGCCTTAAGGTGCCGCATTCATCGGTATGCGTAACTGG